>NC_050457.1:69213586-69416086 GCF_903995425.1 Onychomys torridus | reverse complement strand
GATACGGCTGGAAAAAAGTTTCCAGAAAGACAATATAGCAGCTACATGATTACACACACACACACACACACACACACAGAGAGAGAGAGAGAGAGAGAGAGAGAGAGAGAGAGAGAGAACCAAAGTAGAAGTAAAACTCTAAGAGGTGGTTCTTAACCTGTGGGTTGAGACCCCACAGGGGTCCAATATCAATTATCCTGCATATCAGATACTTACAATTCACAACAGCAGCAAACTTATAATCATGAAGAGCTGTGAAATAATGTTATGGCTGGGGGTCAGCACAGCACAAGGAACTGTATGAAAGGGCATTAGGACCGTTGCTCTAACGGAAGAAAGGGGACTCATGGGAAAGGGGAGGGGTGAGAAAAGTGAGAGTGGGAGCGTGCCCTGTGTGTGTGTGTGTGTGTGTGTGTGTGTGTGTGCGTGTGTGTGCGCGCACAAAAGCTTGAAAAAAAAAAAGCCCAAACCATAACACAGAGGAGTCATGGGGTCACCGCGTGGGGGAGAGGCTGTGGTCGGGGGACAGAGGGTGAAGAAGAGACACTCGCCACAGAGGTGAACTGTTGTCCAAGGTGCACGAGCCACTGAGGGTTGTGAGTGGCTGCTGTGGTCAGAGCGGCTTCTTCCTGGACCACACATGCTCTAGGTGGAGGATGGGCAGCAGGGAAGCCAGGGAGGCCAGTCATAGGAGTGACCATGGCCCAGAGCAATGGGCAGACGTGGGCAAGAAGAAGCTAGGGTAGGACGTGTTGGAAGACCGGGAAGAGGGGAGATTGGCAGCATTTCCTGACTGGTGGCATGTGGGAGATGGGGAGGGTTTGGGATGAAGCCCAGACTTCTGGCTTAGATGTCTGGTGCTCTCCATCAGTGCAGAAGTGCTGGGGGAGAGGAGTGGGCCACAAGGAAGGTGTTTGGGGCTTTGATACAGTTTGACTTAGTTGTGGGACACCCAGGATAAATACCCGGTAGACTTTAGGTGAGAAGCTAAACAAAGGACAGAAGTAGATGTGGGTGAGTGAAGATTTAGAGATAATAACTGAGTACATGGATGATGGAAGGAGAGCAAGGAGAACGTGGGGGGTGAGGAGGGGGCTTGTCCGTCACCCAAGGAGCAGTAGCTTTGCAGGAACAAGAAAAGCAGAGAGGTGGGGGGCGGGGTCAGAGGGTGAGCACTGGAGTATTCTGGGGAGACAGTTCTTTGACTTTATCACAAGGAGTTGATGGAGAACTGTTGGGAAGGTTCAGTCAGAGTGGGAAGAGCGTCGGTATCAGGGGAGCATGGGACTGAAAGGAGTAGAGTGAGTGATGGTGGGTGACTGTGTGTGAAGACAGCCCACGGGGTTACTGTTGGAAATACATGTTTTCTATTTTTAATTATGCATGTGCGTGTATTTGTGTTCATGAGTGCTGGTGCCCGAGGAGGCCAGAAGAGGGCATTCGATCCCATAGAACAGGAGTTACAAGTGGTTGTGGGTCACTGGACATAGGTGCTGGGAACTGAACTCGGGTCTTCTATAAGAACAGTGGAGCCATCTCCCTAGCCACAGAAAGATGAGAGCCTTCAGCATGCATGCCAGCCCGCCACTGCTGGATGACCCTCTGCCCCCGCAGAGTCAAGTTTTGGACATTATTACTGCACACCTCTGTATGGGCTGGAGGTCCACAGGTCTTGATTTTATGGCTCACACCTATGGTTAAACTTGGGACCCTGTTCTTGGACACTTTATCTAGGGCATCTCTTTTTCTAGCATTTCTTGTCATGCTCCTTGTGGGAACAATGAGCCATGATCATCTTAGGGGGAGAGCTGAAGCCCCAACATGAGAGTCTGGGTTAGTACATTCTGCTAGCTTCTTACCTACACATGTCCCATGGAGCCGAGCTCCTTGTGACACAGGAGCCATGATGTCACATGGCAAGGGGCAGGGTGAGGAATCATGGGAGAGTGTCACAAAGAGGGTGTGATTGATGAGCAGAGGCAAAGGATGGCTCGATATTCCAGGAAAGTGGGCACAGATGGCTCTCATGCCCAGGAGGTGTAAGATGACAGGTTGGCATCTTTAGTTATTATGTTATTCCGGTTGTGGCTGTTGTTACTACTGTAGAGTTGGGAAGGTGGTATCTTTGATGAATGTTGTTTTTGCTGAGAGAGACGATTCAGTTGTTCAAGGGTCTGCTGTGCAAGTGTGAGGACCAGCGTTCGGATCCCCAGAATGCACGTAAATGCTGTGTAGGTGTGATGACCCACCTGTAAGTCTCTGCTCAGAAGGCAGAGAATGGGGTCTCTGGAGCACTCAGTCAGCTGAATCAGTGAGCTCTGGATCCAACTAAGAGATCATGTCTAAAGAAATAAGGTGGAGGGTGATTGAGGAAGACTTCCAATGTCACTTTAACCTTGGGTGTCTACATGTATGCCCACACATGCACACAATATCACACCACCACATACATAGCTGCATACACACATTTACCACTCACAAATACACATGGGAAAAGGAGAAAATATTATAGTCATTATCGTAGTGTGTTGGGAGGTGGGGGCTTGGCAACTTTAATAGGAACAGGGTCATCTGAGTTTTCAATAGAGAGGGAGCAGAGACTGCTTGTGAGTGTGGGGATGTTTTGGGGGTGATGTGGGGAAACTGAGGGGTTCCCTTCCTGTGGTTAAGTGGGAGGTCAGTTGTCTCAGGACGGAGCAGCTGACTTACACAGTTAATAGTTCTGGGCTCCAGAGATGCTCAGTCTGTAAGTGCAGGAGGATCTGAATTCAGAGCCACAGAACCCACGTGAAAAGAGCAGGTGTGGCAGTGTATGTCTGCAGCCCCAGTTCTGGGGACATGGAGACAGGAGGTTCCTTGGCCAGCCTGGGTAGCCAAATTGACCAGTGCCAGGTTCTGTGAGAGATCCTGTCTCCTAAGATGGAGATGGCTGAGGAAGATACTCAATATTGCCTCCTGGGCTTCTCATGTGCACCCACATGCACATTGTGGTGTGTCTACACACACACACACACACACACACACACACACACACACACACACAGTTGGAATTTCCCCAAATGTAGTTTGGAGGTAGTTGGCCAGGACACACAGACCTGAGCCAGGATGAGCCCATTAGTCTACCTGCTCATGTGGAGATGCTGTTCCAGTCTGTCTAGACCCTGAGCACGGGGGTGGGGTGGTGGTGGTGGTGTGGTGGAGGAGGTGGGTTGACATGTCTCCTTGTGTTGCATAGAGATCTGCCCACTCAATTCTTAGGAGTGTTCTCAATCATCTTCCACTCTCTGTTCCTTTCCTGATGGTTCAGATCTCATCCCATGTACAGCACAGCTTCCTGGACAAGTGTTGAACTTTCTGTTGGGCCACTAGCTCATAAAAATATGACACAGAGACTTCTTATTAATTATGAAAGCTTGGCCGGTAGCTTAGGCTTGTTCCTAACTAGCTCCTCTAACTTAAATTAACCCATTTATATTAATCTGCATTATATCACATGGCATTATCACTCTTTTGTCTTGCAAAAGAGGATCCACGCCAGGCAGCAGCCACAATTGCTGTCCCTGCCTCGCATCCAAAACAATAGCTCAGACTGCGTTCCCTTGATTAATTTAAAATAAACTTCCAATTTTAGACTAGTTTGGATTTCATAGGAAGACAGCAGACTTCACAGAGAATTTCTGCACTCAGCTCACCCAGTTTCCTGTTAAGATCTTGCATTAAGTGTGATTGACACGCTGAGCAAGCCAATATTTACACGCTGTGAATGTCTTTATTAGGTTTCTGTTGCTGTGATATAACTCCATGACCAAAAGCAACTTGGTGAAGAAAGGATTTGGTCAGCTTACATATCCAGGTCACAGTCCATTGAGAGAAGCCAGGGCAGGAACTCAAGGCAGGAACCTGACAGCAGGAACAGACCCAGAAACCACAGAGGAACACTGCTTGCTTGATCCTCATAGCTTACTCAGCCTGCTTTCTCATACACCCAGAACCATTTGTCCAGGAGTGGTACCACACAATGAGATGGGAGCTTCTACATCAACTGCTAATCAAGAAAATGGCCCACAGAATAGTCTACAGACCAATCTCATGGAGGTGTTTTCTCAATTAAGAGTCCCTCTTCCCAGATGACGCTTAGTTTGTGTCAAATTAGCGTAAAACTAAGCAGGGCAGTTAGTGACTAAGTTCCCTTCTTTATTCAGATTTCCTTGAATGGTCCCTATTGTCATCCCTGCTCCCAAACCCCTTCCAAGACAGGGTTTTGTATGTAGCCCTGGCTATCCTGGAGCTTGCTAGATAGACTAGCCTAGAACTTACATCATCTTCCTGCCTCAGCCTCTTCAATGCTGAGATTACAGGCATGTGCTAGCACACTTGGCCTCTAATGTCCTTTTTCTGTTCCCATCCACCTGGGGTTCCATATTGCATTTCTATGTCTCTAGGCTCCTTGTGGCCATGATACTTGCTCGGCCTGCCCTGGTGTTTGATGATCCTGATAGATTTATACACGGGTTCTGGTGTATTGGAGGGTGTCCCTTATTTGAGCTGTATCAGGTACTTTCCTGGTGACTGGATTGCAGATAGGAGTTCTATGTAGGATCAGAGTGCACAGGGCCACCTCATCCCATCTTCAAAGGGCATGTGCTACAAGCACAACTCTGGTCGCCTGGCTCAGTGGTGGTGGTCAGTTTCTCCACTCTGAAGTTCCTCTCCCGTGTTCTATATGCTCTGGAGAAATGTCTCCAGGCTCAGCCCTCAAGTCAGGAGTAAGGAGTCACTTTCTGCCTGGGGACAGTGGAGTGCCTGTTCAGGGTCTTCAGCTTCTATGTGTGGTTTGCTTTTTGTGTTTGGTTGGTTTTTGTTGGTTTGTTGTTTGCTTTTTTGAGGCAGGGTCTCATGTATTCCAGCTCCAGACCTGTTACAAAGTTGAGACTACCTTAAACCTCTGCCTCTGCCTTCCATGTCCTGGGGGTATAGGTGTGCATCAGAGTTTTGCTGGGAACCTTCTGCACACCTCCACGGCTGTACCTTTTGCCATTGCGCGTTGATACTGTCTCCCTATTTTCTAGACACAGAAAAACCGGTCCCTTCTCAGGACCACTTGGGGTTTTGAGGGGCAGGTCTGGGAACTGAACTCTAGTATTTTTAGAGCAAGCTCTCTTAAGTATAGTGGTGACCTCTTAGTTATGTTGGGCACCACTTGTGCCCTTTTCTTGGTCAGGGTAAGGCTCACTGGGGGAGGTAGGGAGTTTTAAACACACACACACACACACACACACACACACACACACACAGAGAGAGAGAGAGAGAGAGAGAGAGAGAGAGAGAGAGAGAGCGCGAGCGAGCGCGCACCTGTTGTTTTCCTGTCATGGATCCTCCTGGGGGATTAAAGCAGGCCCTCTACCCCGGCTGTCAAGTGTTGGATTGCTACATCCATGAGCTCCACCCCACTCCACCCCAGTCTCCACTTGCCTTGCTTGTTAAGGAGAATAGTTAATGTTTACAGAGTTTTAGAAGCATCAGACCCGTCTGTAATGTCTACTGAGCACAGCCATCTGCATGGTCGGGGTGCTGTTCTCCCTTCTGTAAAAGCCTGGGAAAGAGGAGTGTCTCTTACATCCTCAGAGTTCCAGACTGCAGTCAGCATGCAGGATTCCCATGCATCCCACAATATACATAAATTATCTGTACAGTGGGCAGTTGGCTTTATAGATTTTCTGTTTTCGTCTCTCTGCCCATTCAGCTTGCCAAGGATGTGTGTGTGTGTGTGTGTGTGTGTGTGTGTGTACAAACAACACCTGCTGCAAATTGTGACATGCAATGTCACATTTTTTTTTAAAGGAAAAGACTGAAACAAATTGCAATTCGTTTCGCTGAGACTGGGTCTAAACCTGACTGGTGTAGCACATGTTCGAGCGGAACACACGCTAACTTGAGATCAAAGGTCTTCTACTAACCACCAGTTTTAGAACTATTGAGCTACCATGGTCTCTTGACCCCCAGCTTCATCCTGACCTCCTCACATAGAGGAGGCCAAGTAGTCAGTATGTCCAAAAAGCACCATTGCAAGTTGGAATCTGTGTGTCATGTAGCTTGGAGCCACAGCCTGGTCTTGTTGACGTCATAACACTCAGCAAGGCGCTGACCCACCTTTTCACAGCCGTGCCTGAGCTCGGTGGTAAGCCATAGCTCTGTCTTAAGAATCAGAACTCTAGTTTATGTGGCTTGTTTATTTTTAACTTTTAAGTTGGTGACAGGTCAAGGATTCAATTTGGACAGCATGGACAGCAGCCTGGAGTATAAAATGTCCTTCTCAAGGGATCACAGAGAAGTCTGTCTGTGTCTATCCACATCCTGGATATCTGTGTCTCTTGGGTGTGGTTGGGCTGACTGAAGTGTCCTGGGCCACTCAGTGTCCTGGGTGGATTTAATATTGTGCTCACACAACGGAAGGACTGCTGGGAAGGGGGTGAAGGCCGAGGACATATGTGCCCCCTCTACTTTCTGAAACCTCCATCCTGAAACCAGCTTTGCCGTGATTGCAGCCACAGCAGGGAGACAGAGTCTCCAAGCTGCCACCAGCTTCAGACTTCCCAGTCCAAGGCAAGCAGGAGAGTCCCCCAACCCTCAAAGTGTTTCTTGCTCCAAGGTCCTAGGTCGTACCATCCATTCAACGTCTGCCCCGGAATCATGCTGGGAAGGGGACTCTGGGCCAAAGGGATCTGATTCCATGCATGTAAAGGTGAAGGGGAGGGTGATGTAAAGTCCAGAGAGGGTGGGGATGCCCCTGAGGCCCTGTACCTGTGGGTCTGACAGTGGAGTTGAGCGGAGCATGGGTAGGGTGGGGTTGTGCAGGGAGACTGAGACAGCCTGGCCTGCATAAGATTGGGATGGCTCTGGGCACCCAGAAACTCCCCCAGGGCAGTGTCTCATTGCCCAAGGCTTTTGGCCATCTTCTGCAGGGTCAGGATGGAGACAGAAGCTCAGGGGAGGGGTGCATTTGAACACTGGGAAGTGGGCAAAGGAAACTGTCTTTTGTCTGATGTGGATGGTCCTGAAATAGTGAGGACACTGGAAATGATCTTGCATAGCCCCCTTCAGGGAGCACGAGGTCATGTCCAGATACTTTCTTGGTTGTCAAGGGCTAGAGAGGAGTGGTGGTTGGTTGCTCTTGTGTTCTAGGGGTACAGGCCAAGAAGACTGCTTGCCAAATTGTAATGTGCAAGCCAGCCCCATGTGATTATCCAGCCCCAGTGACAAGGCTGCTGTAACTGGGGCCCTGGTTTTGATCACTGAGGTTGGGTGGGGAGGAGTAAATCACAGAAGCACTGGGGAAGGTGGGTTAGTTGGCCTAGGAGTGGCTGGGGCGGTAGATTTAGCAGCATCTCTGCTGTGCGGGTGGGCAGCTGGGTTCCTGCCGGCTCCTGTGGTTCCTGCCAAGAGGCCCTTAATATGAGTGCCTGGCATTTAAAAGCCCTGGGAATGAGCAAAAACCATATTCTGTTTGTGAGGAACAAGGTGAGAAAGGGAAGGTCAGTGTTCTTGAATGTGGGTTTTCACCTGCTCAGGTTTTATGGTCGTGTGTGTGTGTGTGTGTGTGTGTGTGTGTGTGTGTGTGTGTGTGTGTGTGTTTGTGTCCGTCCGTCCATGTGCACGCACATGAGGTGGTGTGGAGTACAAGTTGGGAGAAATAGAACATATTTTAAGTGGTAACCGGAGGTGCCCAGCATGAATTAAGATACATTCTTGCTTCCATGTGTCTCTCCATATTTGGAAATGTTTCCCAGGCTCCTTTGCAGCCTGGCTTCCATTTGCCCGAGTGACTCTTGCTGGGAGTTGACTGCACCCTGCCTGTGGGGAAGTGGACTCACTCTCTCCATGTGGCAGTGCTGCCTGCCTGTGCCCCTGCCTCACCAGAGAGAGACGGAAGGGCCACAGATGAACTGTACTGTGCGTGCCGAGTAGTGTCTCCCGATTTCCTCTGCTCCCTGTGTCCAGGAGAACTGTGTTGGGATTTAAAGAGCACACGCACAGGGGACAGCCAACACAGTTTGATGACAAACAGTGTCTGTCTTTCTATGCCACATAGCGATCACCTTTGTGGGTACGTGAGTCTACATGCATGTATAATTCTCTTTCAGGGCATGCCACCATCACCAACTACTTGCTGAATTATTTCCCTGGTCTGGACCTAGAGAGGAGGAACATATTCGGCTTCACAGCCCTCATGAAAGCAGCCATGCAGGGCCGAACAGAATGTGTACGAGCCCTGATGCTGGCAGGTAGGTCCACCTGTCCTGTGTGGTCTCTAGGCTCTAGACATGCCGGGGCGGGGGGGCTCTTTTTAAAGAATGCATCTTAAATAGACCCATGCCGCTTACAGAAACAGTGGCAGCAAGGAATAGCTTTTTTTTTTTTTTTTCCCCTGAGCTGTATGGCTTTCATCCTTTGAGTTTCTTTGAAAAGGCAAAAGTAAGCTGGGTATATAGCTCTGTCAGCAGAATGCTTTTCCAGCATGCACAGAGCCCTGGGGCCCAGTCCTGGCACAACACAAAACTAGGTGTGGAGATGCATGCCTGTAACCCCAGCACTCCAGATGCAGAGGCAGGAGGATAAGGAGTTCAAAGCCATCCTCAGTTACATAGCAAGTCTAAGGCCAGCCTGAGGAGATATGTGAGATCTTGTCTACATTTGGGGAAAAAAAAAGTCCACAGCAAATGACTTCAGAGCTGGTCAATGAGGATTAATCACAGACAGCACTCTCCATTCCCCGAAACCCCCGTTGCTCCCTGCTGACATCGTCCCTCACCTGTCTGGCTATAGACTCTCTAGCTGTGCTCAGATTTATTCTTCAAGTGTATTCTGGGGGTTGAGTGGATGCTTAGTGGGTAGACTGATGCCCCATGTGCCTAAGGATTCCAAGAACCCACATAAATGCTCAGTGGACATGGCAGCCCGCCTGGAATTCCACACTGGGAAGATGAAAACACTAAGTATTATTTATTAAGCAGTGCAATGTTATTTATTTACTGGTGCTGTTTACTGTGTGAGAAAAACCACAAGGCACAACAAAGCCCACTCTAACGCACACGTGCATATGGGCTTATGTAGCTACGCCACACAGGTGTATACATTGCGTGATCACACTTGGTGCAAATTACGTGATCATGCAGTGCACAGATGTAAGGCGCTAGGATGACTAAGCATCTCGTCTCGCTACTGGATGGCACACGCATGGTCATGTAGCTTGGGGAGTGGCAAGGAATTCTAACACTAAGGGGATTTCAGGACCAAGCTGGCTAGCTAGACTAGCTGAATGAAGGTACTCAAAGGAGATTCCTGACATCAGCTTTGGGGCTCAACATCCGTAGCTATTTATGTGCATGTACATAGGCACTTGAACACACACGTGTGTAAGGAGGAGAAGTGTTCCTTCTGGCCTTGCCTGTGACCTGAGGACCGCAGTGTTGAAGATGGCCCAGATGATGGGGACAGGGTTTGGGATGGGCTGCTCCTGCAGCGCCTCCTCCGTGGGGATATCCTTAGGCAGCAGCTGGATCAGCATGACTGTGCACTTACTCTGAATGTCCTCCTTGACATCCTGAATACTCCCCTGTCCTCCTCCTTCTCTCCCTCCTCCCTGAGGACGAATATGACAGCACTTCGTAGATGTTTGATGACCCCCCATGTGACAGTCCTTGTAACTGATCTGAGTTCTTTTCCTGGCCTGAACCTGAAAGACCCATTGCTAGGACAACATAAGCAGGTTTCTTTGAGAATTAATTAAGAGAAAAAAAATGTTAAGTGCACATAAGAGTGGGTTCGGAGTTAGCATCTAACACCACAGAGGGTGTTGCTGTTACTTCATGCGGTTGTTTTAAATGATCTTTGTTCTCTGCTCAGCATGTAGCCGATGCTTATAAAGAGTATCTATGTGCTGTTCAGTTCTAGAGGCCACGAAGCCTGACATAAAGGCGCCAGCAGATGTGATGTCTGTGAGGATTCAACTTCCTGTGTCTTTATATAGCAGGGTCAAGGTGTCTCCCTTAAGATTTTCTTTACTAAGGGCCCTGATCCCACGTGGGGCCTTGCTCTCAGAACAGGCCATGTCCTAACAGTCCCAACTCTTATTACCGTCACAGTGGGTACAAAGTTCCAGCATATGAGTTTTTGAGGACCCAGGTCAGATCACAAGGCTTCTCTGGTCCTAGTTACCCAAGGGTGGTGACATTGTTCCAGACATCGGTCCTTCCATGAATGCCCTAGTTCTGTTCTCTGTCCCCAGCTGACGCCCACATGCGGTTCCCCTGTCCTCCATCCCCTCTGGTCTGTCACAGTTGCTCTGTCTTTACCGGTTGTTTGTGGTTTGGCATTGTGCGGTGTCTTTCCACCTTGAACTTGTGATTAGTCTGGAGCTGTGAGGTTTGCAACCTTGGATTTTCTTTCCTTCCGCTTTAATCTACATGTGTTAGAAAATACTGTTAAGAAAAACATCCCAGATTTAATGAGCAAGGAAAGAAGCTTGGGAGATAGAAAACGTTCTTGTGGGGAAAAATCGTCATTAGAATTGACTCCTGGGACTGATTAGATCCCAGGACACATGGTGGAAGGGAACTGGTTCCTGCAGGTTGTTCTTTGACCTCCACATGCCAGCTGTGGCATGTGTGCATATGTGTGCATACACACATTCAATAAACACATACATGTTAAAGTGCATTTTAATCCCACCAATTGTGCCTTTCATGCAACCAAATTTAATTCTTAAAAGCTAGATAATGGTTTCCACAGAGGTGAGGCCCTCCTGTCCCATTTCAATGAGAAATAGTCATTCCTAATTAAATGGTGATTATCCGAGGCTCTGTCCGTTTGTCCATTTTTACTGTGTTGAGATCTTGTTATAACTACATGTGGATCTTGACTGCTTTATGTTCTTCCACCCAAAAGTTAGGGTGTCAGCACATCAAGTGCATTTCCCCCAATTAATTAATTTGAATGATCAACTTTTTTGGGCAGGAGGTGGAATCACTATTCCTGTTGTGTCTCCTGCTGTCTCAGGCGTCAGCTGTAGCATTTACAGTTTCTCAGAAATGCCTTCTGTGGCCCCTGGAAGATGAGGCCGCTCGGGCTTGGTGTTAACATCGCTCTTTCCACCCATGCCTGCTGTTTGCTTATACATTTGATGTAAGGTCTACAGACTTAACTCTTCCCCACTGATCCCCCACCACCACCACTGTGAGCTTCTCCCCTCTTCACTGAAGTCTAGAATAATCGTCAGGAGTGTATGTTATGGTCGACTGTGTTCTTCAGAGTGCAGCAGAAACAAGCCCAAAGCCAGTACAGTTTCATGTGCAGCCTGCTACTTACTCATACGTGGACTGGTCACTTACCTCTCTGGGCCTCACACAATGACAAAGCACTGACGTCAGCCTTATCACAGGTGGGATTCTATTCATCCGAGGAGAGGGTGCAACCTTGGAGGAAGTTGTCAGTACGTGCTGGTTACAATCAGCTTTCATTATTAATACATTTACAGGATCAGGAGTTATTTGCGAATGCAGGAAAAACAGAGTATCTTTTTCTCCTTGGAAATTATCCTTGTCAGATGAGGTATCTGTGCTAATAAACACATAACTTGTTGACATCAGTGACATGTGGAGCTAGCTCAATCTTTGTGGCGGTCATCTTGCCACTGTAGGGCATTAGCAGCTTCTGTGGCTTCCACTTGCCAGATGACTGGAGTACCCTCTAGTTGGGACACCCCAAAATGCCTGCAGATATTGCCAAATGACCCCTAGGGATGTGATTGTCTTCTACCAAGAGACACAGATACATTTAATTGAAGTGGGGTATGATTTAAAAAAAAAAGGGGGGGGGGAGAAGAGACCTTTCTGATTTTGGACACAGTCCTCCTTCCTGGCCTGCTCTGCTCTCGACTGCACCAACTTTGGAGGGTGCATATGAGCTCCCCAAGAAGCTTTGTTGGGAGCACTTAGCCTCTAGAATATTCTAGGTTACACCTGTCTTTTTAGCTTATAATTACCAGGAACCGGAGCTTCATTTTCGTTTCAGAGTAGCTGTATTTTCAAAGAAACCAGTGTGTAAGTGAATGGCCTCCCTAGGTTTGTTAGACAGCAGAAAGGCTGCCCGTTGAGATATTTTAAAAGTTTACACCACTATTTTGATTTCTCATTTCCATTTAAATACAATAGTATTAAGAAAATGGAGGTATTCATTGGTACCATTTACCTGTGCTTTTCTTGAAATTGACCCCTCAGCATAGAGTGCACTGATGTGTGCCAGAGGACAGTGATTTAATAGTCGATGCCAGAATGGTCATTTATGTTTATCATAAAAGCAGAAGGCACCTGCAGTACTACGTATTAGTGTAAAACACGTGTATCTCATTCCTTTTTTTTTTTTTTTTTTTAGAATGCAGGACTTCTCAGTTCCTGAGTGCTTTTAACACCATATTTGAGTTTCTGACTTGCAATTTTATTACGTTTGGTTGGAACCACTTCACCTAGAATGATGAATGATTGAATTGGCTGACCCCCTAAACCCTTTAGATTTTTCCACAGCCGGCAACACCCAGGCACATGTCAGCCCTTATCTGCATTGTCAGGTAGAATAAAATAATGTTAGGATTATCAGAACTCTGAATTTAATGGCAAATGCAGCCAATTCTGCAAACCGACCTGGTGGCTGTTTGGATCAGGCTTCCTGATAATGTCAGCCATTCTGATAAGAATCGAAAGGGACATACAGCACCTTGTTAACCCGGTGGAATATTAATGCACCAAAGTGACGGGTCTATTTCCGTAAGTGGCTCCGAGGAGCTGTGTCAATGATGTGATTTTTCTTTCTTTTTCTTCTTCTTCTTTTTTTTTCATGGAGGTTGCCAGGTTCCAGACTTGCTTATCAGAATTCACTTTATTCCTGAGGTGTGATGTAATTGCTGCAGCCTGAGCCTAGTAGCGTCCTCCTGTGGTTCTGGGGAACAAAAGAGAGAGGAAAAGAGATGAGGAACACACCGCAGACAGCATTCCCTGCCTGCTTGCTGTCCTCTCACACGGGCCCTCACGACATGCTTCTCAGAAACCAGGTGATTTGTGTCAACACAGCTTTCCATTTACAAGGAAGGCAGAAATTCCTGTTCAAATTATGAGCCAGAAAGATGCCCATGAGCAGGGAGTCTCCACCAAAAAGACCCAGGGAGTAGTTTTTGTAGACTGTGTCCTTAGGAAGAGGCATGGTGGGGAGGGAGGTGACAGTGACCGTGTTCTCTTGTGGCCACTGGACTGCAGCCCGGCCTCTGAGAGACTTAGACATGCCGGGAATGCCAGCTGATGGCCCAGGTGAGCTGAAGGCCCAGGTGAGCTGAAGAAGGCCCAGGTGAGCCTGAGCCATACCCTCCTGCTAATTTCCCAGGAGTGCCGGGTTCTACTTGCTGAGTCTCACAGGAGGCTGGCCATCCCTGCTGGGTTATGGCCCGTGCATCACAAGGCTGTACTTTCAGGGCCTGAGTTATAGGTCAGAGAAGGCTCGATGGTGAAGATATCAGGGACAGTCTGCAGTGTCAGGAGGGAGGCCTGAGCTGGGTTTTGTAGGATAGGTACATGGAGAAAAGGGAAGTGACATAATTCTGCTGTCTTCTCCGTGTCCTTCTCATAGGCCCTCTGGGTCTGGGTCTTCATGCCTCCCAGAGAAGAGTGTTCCTGAGACAGAGGGATAAAAGGTCCACCTGTTCTCTTCAGCACCTGCTCTTGATGCTTCCAGCAACAAAAAATCCCCACCCTGGGGATGATTTAAAGAAGGCAGACATCTGTTTCTCTCAGCTCATTAGAAGCCATGGGGTGGGCAGATCCTACCCAGGGTTGACCTCAGCTCCATGATGTCACAGACCCTGCTTGTTTTCTTTTGTCCATCAGTACTCTTTAGCCTGTGGACTTATCACGTGTGTGTGTGTGTGTGTGTGTGTGTGTGTGTGTGTGTGTGTGTGTGTATGTGTATACATACATGTGTCACATTGGTATGTGTTCATACATATTTGTACATTGGTGTGTATCTGTGTGTTTCCATATGTGTATACACATTGGTGTGTGTGTGGGTATTCATACATGTGTGCATGTTAGTGTGTGTCTGTGTGGGTGTTTATACATGTGTGCACATTGGCATGTGTGAGTATTTATATATGTGTGCATGTTGGTGTGTGTTCATACATGTGCACATTGGTGATTGTGGGTGTTCATACATGTTTATATTGGTGTATATAGGTGTTCAAACATATGCACATGTTGGTGTGTTTGTGTGTGTTCATACATGTATGCACATTGGTGTGTGGATGTGCATGCCTGTGAATATGAATGTGTTGAGGCCAGAGGTTGATGCTTAGTGTCTTCTTTTGCTCTCCACCTTGTTTTTTGAGCAGGTTTCTTCCTGAACCTGGAGCTTCTGACTCAGCTAGAATGGCTGACCAGAGAGTTCTAGGCATCTCCAGTCTCTGCCTCCCCAGCACTGGGATTGCAGATGCACTCCAACATGCCCAGTGCCTGGCTTTTCCCCTGGGCTGGGAATCCACACAGGTCTTCATGATCATGTGGCAAACACTTCATCCACCTCACCATCTCACCAGCCCTAATTGATGCCTCCTGATTCTATGGGAGTCTCCAGACCTCTGGGCCGCTGATGTGTGTTTCAAGTGGGAATCAAAACCAGCAGGAGGCAAACAACTTCTTAGGGCTCACTGATCAGGCCTGGCTCACTGGTCCACAGGAGGATGGCTGGCTGGGGAACAGACCATAGTCCTCAGGTTAGACCAGTGATTCTGAGATGGGGCAATATCTCCTAGGTGATAATTGGCAGTGGCCAAAGAAGAGTTTGGCTGTCACCACAAGTGAGTTGCTATTGGCATCTTTTAGTCAGACACGAGGGATATTATTAGAATTCCCACAGGGCACAGGCTAGACCCATAACAAAGAAGTAACTGGCCAAAATTTCCAGTACTTCCAACATTGAGCAACCCTAGGTTAGCCCAACCATGATGCTTTGTGTGTAGTTGAGTATAATGCTTCTTGGAGTATAGTAGAGCATTTTGTATAGGCAACTTACAGCACACAGCATGGCAGCCAGTATGCACAACCGTGAGAACCCAAGTCATGTCTCCAGTTTTGTGGGTTCAGCTGTCTCTGATAGAACTCTCTCTGTCTCTGTCTCTGTCTGTTTCTCTCTCCATGGACAGACCTTTTTTTGTTACCATTCTCTACACACAGTGTAGCAATGATAGAGAGCATTTGTATTGAGTTAGGATGGTGGGTAATCAGGAGCTGTTTCAGTGTATCAGTTTATAGGGTGATGTGCATAGGTTCTGTACACATGTACTGTTTATTTGTGGGACCCAAACCAACTCAGAATTTGGTATCCAGTGGGGCTCTTGGGCCCAATCCCTTGTGGAGGCCAGGCACAGCTATACTTACCACTCAGAGTTTAGTTGCTGTTCTACTTAGTAGTAGTTTCTTGAGGAAGTGGGTCACTAACTTGGAGCATGGTGACTTGGAGTCCAGGGCTGCTATAGTAGCATTGGGTCGTCATCTTGATTTATAGCATTTGCTTTCTGATCATGTTAAAAGGTAGGAGGAAGACAGCTACGCTCTGGACAGCCATTCCTTTCATTTTCCATTAGCATTTGAAAAATGTCTCTTTCATGCAGTGTTCATTAAAGTTTTAATTTCGCAGTTTGTTCCCTTTTAAAGTGACATGCAATTAATTAAGGTTTAATGTGTCATCT
Organism: Onychomys torridus; assembly: GCF_903995425.1. NCBI lineage: Eukaryota > Metazoa > Chordata > Mammalia > Rodentia > Cricetidae > Onychomys > Onychomys torridus. The sequence goes on along the minus strand of NC_050457.1, from coordinate 69,400,302 downwards.
ATTTTTGCAGTGGCATTTTTACTGCCCCCTTTTCATTTTCCCTAGTTTATAAATTGTGCTCTAGCTAATGAGTTCCTCCTGAATTCCAGTTCCAAATAATTGCCACTTTCCTAAGATGGGAATTCTTTAATGTGTTACGCGCGGGACTGAGGTTTTTAGCAGGTGAGCTTAGGGAGGTGGTCTTCCCAGCCAGGAGACTATTGTGGGCCTGCAGGGCAGGGGGGTGCCTGAGTCCCACACTCTTGGCTCAAAACAACTGATCACCCACCATGTTCTACCACGCGTGGGTCTCTTTGAGATAGAAATGAAGGTGCCGCTGCCAGCTGGGTCCCTGGGGAGCTCACAGACTAGATAATTGCTCTAGTTCTCCTGGATGCTTTGCCAGTGGAGAGTCACAGGGCTTGAACTCCTGCATGTTTTTTAACTACGGGTTAGCCTGAGGTTGGACCAAGATGAACTGCACAGCAATTCTGTATCCATTTCAGAAGGCAGAAGTTGGCATGTCCGCAGATCTCAGCTGAGCTGGGGTGTAAGTCTTCGGTGTCTTTTGCGGAAGGGGACATGGAAGAGAGATTTTCCAGGAAGTAACCGGTATAAGGAACATAGGGATGTCCCTGGAAAGTCTCTAAAGAAACAGCCCACGGGGGTGAGGGGGGGGGAGGGCATCAGTAAAGTGGTTCGTTTTCAAGAGTTGTCTTGTGCAATTGTGGGGATTCGAGAGTCTGAAATTTGTAGAGGGTATGCAGGCTGCTGCTCCAGGAAACCCGGGGCTGCTCTTACGGCCTGCAGCTGATTGGATGAGGCTCACACATTTGGAAAAATAACCCTTCTAACTTAGAGTCCAGTCTCTTTAGGCTTGTGCCCAGCTGAGGATTTAGTCACACCACTGGCTACTCTGGCTGAACCAAGTGAATACAAAATTAACCAGCATGACTGTCCCCAGTTCTACCATCATTCTTTGCCTGTGGAAGAGCATCCTGGTTGTCCCGCTCACTGATGCATGTATGTTTTTGTTTTTCAGGGGCAGATGTTCAAGCGAGGGATCCCCGTCGTGGGATGTCCCCACAGGAGTGGGCTGCATACACTGGCCGAGTGGAGGCTGTTCGTGTCATGCAGAGACTTATGGAGCGGCCTTGCCCAGAGCAGTTTGGGGACAAGTACAAGCCGGAATTGCCATTTCCCCCAGAGATGCTCTTGAAGTCCCCGGGTTCCAAAAACTGCTTTCAGAGATTCGCTGAGTTCCTGCGGACCACTCTGAGCTCCCGCTCAGGCCAGAGCCTGGAGGATGGAGGCGTCCTTGATCACATGGTCAGGATGACCACAAGCCTCTATAGCCCCGCTGTTGCTGTCGTCTGCCAGACCGTGTGCCCGGAGAACCCTCCCTGTGTGGGGAAACGACGCCTGGCAGTACAGGAAATCCTAGCAGCTAGGGGGAACCGGGACGCCTGTGCTCTGGATAGCAACAAAGTAGAGGGCTCTGACCTGCAATTCCAGACTTTGGAGGGTCCCAGAGCCAGCCCCTGGTCATCCCAGTCTTCTGGGGCCCCAGGATCCACCCCTGCCCCTGTCTCTCGGAAGGCCAGCCTCCTGCCGTTGCAGTTGCTGCGGAGGAGCAGTGTGCGGCCAGGTGTGGTGGTCCCCAGAGTGCGCATCAGCAAGGCCCCTGCGCCCACCTTCCAGCCAGAGCGTGCAACGCCCAAGGGCAACACCAAGGACAGCATCCACCTGCAGATCCCCAAGTGGCGGTACAAGGAGGCCAAGGAGGAGAAGAGGAAGGCGGAGGAGGCGGAGAAGAAACGCCAGGCAGAGGCTCAGAAGGAAAAGCGGGCGCCACGGTGGAGGAAAAGGACGTGAAGGGGGCCATGAGGCCACCGTGTGTGCCTGGAGTAGGGAGGCCACACTGGGAACCAGCTGGGAGGCTGCAGGTGGTGTAGACAGCACCACAGAGACGGGTACCCCTCTCTGCCATGGGGTGCATGCTGCATCACACAGCCTCTGGGCCGTACTCCTTTCCCAGACCCACGAAAGGGGCGTTCACATTGCTCCCAAGACAGAATTGAAAAGACTAGATGGTTGTTGCTTAAAACTAGTTCCCCGAGCAATCTATACACCCAAAGGGCAGTTTGCCTAGAAGTCACCCCTTAGAGGACTCCAATTAAGAATTTAAAAACTTAATTTATCAAAGGGCATTTTCGCATACTTTTGTATTTTGTTATTTATGAAAAATTGCAGCATTTTACGAGTGGCAGGCTCTTTGTAATTAAGGCAGTTTTAATATTTGTGTTTGGAGACCCTTTGTTTAAAAAACACTGTCTCTAGCAATAAATACTTGTAATGACTCTGTGAATTACACAGAACTCATGGGATTCTTCTCCCCTTTTGCCATTTGGTTCTGGCCTTTGCCTTCTCGTGTCCCATGGACACACCTGTGCACTGGCTTTTCCTTCGAACTTGAGTGATGCCAAATGCCTGTTTCTACTTGATGAAGGCACTGACTTCTATTCAAAATGATCGAGTGAGATGGAAGTCTTACTTTTGGTTTTTAATTCTTTTGTTCCTATCATCATCATCATCGTCATCATCATCATCATCGTCATCATCATCATCATCATCGAAAGTGATATGGCACATTGCGGAAGTGTATATGTTGCTAGGACCAAAATCATTGAAAGCAAAGGGCTTGGATAGACCATCTTCCAGAGGATCTGAGGAAAACGATTATTTAAGGGGGGCAAATTTAACAAATGAGTAGTAGAAACCAAGTCATATGTGCTCAGAAAAAAACCAAACATGGATATCCTTAAAAATGTCAAAGATGCAGAGGGTAGGGATGCTGCAAAACATTGAGGAGCAGACAGGTGACCTTTAGAACAGGTGGTACATACTGGATGCTAGACAGTAGTTTGGGGAAGGTTTTCCTGGAGTGGGCTATACTCTGATGGTGGCCTTCTCCTCCAGAGAGTCCCTTGTGTGTTTTGACGGGCAGTTCCCCTTTGATGAGCCCCAAGGTTCAGCTCATTCCCACACCAACTTTGTAGAACTTCCAGGATGTGGGGACTTTGGCGGGGATGGGATTTACCTTGGGTGCCAAGCTGTCAGTGAAAGTTTTCTTTCTCTGTCTTCCTTTCTTTTATTTCCAAAGCATTGAAAAATCCCAGCTGAGTCTTAGAGTATCTGTATCATGCACTTTATTTGATATTTAATGTAAATACTTGGAAGCAATAGATTCAGAATATTACAGACTGATTTAGAAGCCCTTTGCTGTGGTCCATCTCACACTGTGGGTGCGTGCAGGGAGTGGGGGGCACTGGCTTAATCTTATTCTTTCCTCCTTGATACAATTAGGCATTGAGCAACAAGAGATCTCACACTAGCCTTCCCCCAAACTCCATAAAATAGGATCTTAGGCTACTCCCAGGTGGATTTAACACTGGTGTCACCATTCAGTGTTTAAAAATCACACTTAGTAAGTTTCTGTTTAACCCTGGAAAGGTACCAAGGTGAATGCTGGGTCTTGACCCTCCTCTACAACTATTGATGTTAGTTAGCTGGGTTCATCCTTGTGACCCAAGACTTTGGATTGGCTATATCTCCTTGGGGACTGTGAGGACCACAAGGCACCTCAGTTATCTTGGGGCCATCTTTCCTGTCTCTTTTGGCATTGTGTGTCTTCCTGTCATATACGTATAACCTGCAGTACCAGCTAGCTTGTCACAGGTGCCACCACTGTGAGCCAAGGCAGTGCCAAAATGCTTGCAATCCGTGTTCCTTATGCCGTTTGTCTACAGATACAATACCAACTGTTTTACTCCATTTCCCTGCTTCAGAGGGGGAGCTGTATTCCAGTGCAGTGGGAAGTACCAAGGTGACCACTGCTGTAGTTACTGAAACTATAACTTCTCAGCAGGGGCTATAGGAAGCCCCACCGCTTTTAGGTGGCTTTTCCTGGACACCCAGCTTGAGCTCCCATAAAGGCCCCGTTTTTTGCAGGTTGTCTGGCTGTCACAAGAACAGTCAGTTTTAGGCAGCTCCTGCATGGAATGATGTAGTGTCTGGCATTAGAGCACTTCCAAATCACCCATCCTGTTTTCACTGTGTTAAGGTCACCTTGGGAATAGTCCCTAACCCTGTCGAGCCTGGGTCCCTGCCACTGATCAATTAGAGATGTCCATTTTTGGTCCCTCCCAATAATCTACCTTTTCATGATCCATTTTCAGAACCCTCCCAGATAAGCATGGACTGTTCATGGTGTTCCAGCAAGGGGCTGGAGACTTCTTTTGTTTCCCAAGTGTTTGGAAGAGGAGCCCTGACCAGGCATCAGGATGATGTTGCTCCTCATATTTACATGAAAGCTTTGGTGATACATGTGTTATTTTAAAAGGCATCTAAACCCACAAGCCTGGGTCAGTCCAGCAATTTTCTTTTGGCAGGCAGACCTTGATGTGAGCTGGCATTTCTCCTCATTCTGTGGAACTGTCTTTATCTGATGGGCCTTCCACTAAGAAGGTAAATGGCGGATGTGTGGACATTTGGGGAAGCTCCTCTTCCTGGTGAGCTTTAGTTTGTCCCCTGGAGAGAAGAAAATTGAGCTGTGAAACTCAGGAGACCCAAGTGAAGGGAAGGCCAGTCCAGCCTGGGCTGTAGAGTCTTTTCGGTGTCTTTCCAGAAGTGTGTCTGAGCTTGTCCTGTGGGAGGCCTCCTCTTCAGCAGAGGAGCTGTGCCTTCAGGAATTTTCCCAGCCAAAGAAAACATTGCCTAGCCTCTTTCTCATTCTGGGGTGGGGGTGGCTTTTGCTCCTATCTCTTTAGAGTAGGGCATCGGAAAGGAAGCAGGTGTCCCGGCCAGAGTGCAGTGTGGGAGGAGCACTGGACACACACTTGTAAACAGAGCCTCCTTCCCATGCTTGTCTGGACCTTCAGGGTCACCTGGGAGTGGATGGGTGAGATGATCGAGGAGGGCACTCCTTGCGGAAAAGGAAGAAGCTACCTGAGGTGGCTGGCGTTCCTGTGGGGTAACTGAAGGAGGCCGTCCATACTTAAGCCACATCATCAGCTTTATCTCCTTTTGGTTGAGGGGTTCACTAGAGATGTCCTCAGTCCCTGAGGCCCCCCTAGGGTCCCCGACATCCAGCAGCATTCTTTAGAAATAGTTTCTGTTTGTTGTTTGAACAGTTGTATCTACTCACAGGGGAGTCACCCTCCCTGTACCCCATGTTATTCAGAGAGGGGTGCTGATGCATAGCCCCTTTCTCTGCCGTATCCAGCAAGTATCCCTATAACTTGATTGTCATGCCATCCCCTGGCATTCTCTTTGCCTCACCTCTTCCTACGCTCACCCTTTCTTCTGCTTGCTTCCTTCCGCCTTCTGACTGAACTCTCTGCTCATCTGGCACCAGATGTCTTGAGGTCTACAAAGGCAGAAAAACAAAAGCTCTTGCTTTTTCCACTACATTACCAGGCTGAGACCTCTAGATCCTCCAGAGTAGGTGGAGGGCAGGGCTGTGGCTTCGGGACATCAGCTCTGCCTTCTGCTTTTGGAAGGGAGGCCTGGTCCACTCTCCTGACTTGGGAGAGCAGAGGAGCAGGCCTGGGGATCTGCCTGCCCTTGTGTGTATTAACTGTGAATAGTGAATGCCAAATGAACAGGTGTCTTCTCAGGGATTTATACATAAATAGAGTTAGGGGGAAAGTTGAAGTGTATTTTAAATATTTTTGATGTTTAAATCAATTAGGATTAAACTGGACAGAAGAAATATTTCCAAGATAGTGTCAGAGCTGCTGTTTCTAAGTGTGATCTTGGCACTTGTTTCTCAGTGGAGATTTATGGGGACCATGGCAGTGGGAATGGCTGTGGATATGTTTGTGGCTGCTTCTGGGTGTGACCCTTGTGTTAACAGTTACCTTGCTGGGCAGCCTTTAATCCTAGCACTTGGGAGGCAGGGGCAGGCGGACTTCTGTGAGTTCGAGGCCAGCCTGGTCTACAAAGCAAGTTCTAGGAAAGGTGCAAAGCTACACAGAGAAACCCTGTCTCGAAAAACAACAACAACAACAACAACAACAAAAACCCCTAAAAAACAAACAAACAAACAAACAAACAAACAACCCCAGTTACCTCCAGATAAGCAGAAGTGACTGATGCCGAAATGGATAATCCATAACCCCCTAGAACTGTTCACTGCACCCTTGGTCTTTTTGCCTTGCTTTCGAGGATGAAATATCCACAGTCATTCTACAGGAAGCCACAGAGTTCCTCAGGAAGGATCAGGGAAGCCTGCCTTGTACACTCAGTCCACCATGGCCTCCATGGCAGTGTGCTTGCTGCCCTGGAGCAGGACAGCAGGTGACAGGAAGGACTTCATACCTTCTTAAGCTCCTTCCAGGCTGCTGGGCCACACCTGATACCTCCGAAAAAAGTCAAAATGGCAAGGGGTTTTCCACCCCAGGTATGGATTCCCCTGACTCATCAGGAAAGGGAGGGTTCGTGTTGGCTAGAAAATAGGTTTTGTAGACTCAGAGAGGGTGTGCCAAGAGGCCATGTCCCATTCCTTCCCAACTGGCAGCTGGAATGGAGCTAAGGTTGTTCTAGATAAGACAAGGCTTGTGGGGAGGGGGCTGGCTCCAGTCGCCAGGAGTCTGGAGGCATCAACAAGTATTTCCCACGCTGCTCAGAGTGACGGCCTCTCACTGTAAACTCCCTCCTGTTGTACAGTAAGAGGCTTTTCTCTTCTAGTGCTTGGGAAATTCCATCAAGGTCCCTGTGAGTTCTCCAGTGCTGGTCACTGTCTGGATTCTGGTTTGTGTCACCAGCCCTTGGTCCCTTTGAGCTGGACAACAATGTGGAGGGCCATGGCTTCTAGAGAATGAAGAGGGGAACACTGACCATGATGGAATCTTAGAAAACAACAAAGTCACATTTATAACAGAAGGATACCTGGGACCATCAGACCAGGGTAGAGTTAGCCACACAGAATGAAAAGCCACTTCCTAGTCACCCATTACTAGCTCCAGACATCTATGTAACTTGAGTCAATGATTCATTTCTTTGCCCTTCAGTTTACATGTTTATTCCTTAACATTTTAGATAAGTGACTGAACATTCCTCTGAAGGCTTTATTGTATTTATTATTCTTATTTAAAGGCTCAACAGTGCTACCTGGGTTGGTCTGGCTGGGTTGGTCTGGCTGGTTTTCAGGTGTTGCTGTTGGATGCCACCTGCTACACATGGGGTTTCACACTCTGCCCCTGCCTGAATTGAGACTAATGAAAGGCAAAGCCACCGTTGTGTGTCGGCCGCCCTCAGCAGCAGGCTATATTAATGGGCACCATGTATGATATCCACTTCCACATGCAAACGGAAGGGCCAGAAGTCTGTGCTTGTAAATGTACTAGCTACAGTGGCCCCCCAGGGAGTCTCTCTGTGACCTGTATTGAGGAATGTATTCGGGCAGATTGCAAAGCCTGAAGATCTACCTGGAGTCCCCAAATAACGTGAAAGCTGACATGGCTGGAGTTTTCACACCCTAGGCTGTCCTATTAGAAGATGGTGCTGACCCAGGTGACCAAGAGCAGATAACCTGCATCTGGGTCAGCTTTGATGTGTGTCAGTTGCATGAGGGGCCCAGACCCAAAAGGACCCCCTGGAAGAGCTTTCCAATCCTCCCATAGCTGCCCTTCTGCTTGGGGGGAGTCTATTCTGTGGGACTTGACCCAGGTGGATACCCTAGAACAGCATGTTATCTAAGGGAGCTTTGGGATATCCCAGTCTGCCTCGGTATTAGATCAGCTGACTAGTTCTGGTTTTGAAAACATTTTCTGAGCCATGATGTGACTTCTGTTGTTTTAAAAGAAAATGTAGATGGGAGAGAAAGCAAGCTGGCCACCCTAGGCAGAGCAGTAGGCCGTGTTGACTTGACCCTTTATAGATTTAAAGAGTAGTAGTCAGGAGCCTAACACTAGTTAGAAAGTTCTAGAAACTGGTTCAAGATGGTACAACTCTGAGTACACTTGATAGAGAGTGGACACATGTGTCCAGAAGAGGTGCCATGGTCCTCTCCACCCCAACCTGGGGCCTGCTATGGCATGAGAACCCAGTGCTCCATTCAAGTGACAGCACAGTCTGCTATGATGAATTTTCTTGGTCCAAATGATAGTTCTAAAAATCAAACAACAAGAAGAAGAGAATTGTGCCTAGAATTTGCTGGGTGTGTGAGAATCTGTGTCTTCAGCAGTGGAGACCAACGGGTGAGGAATGGAGCAGACTTCTGCACGGCCAGGGGTCAGGTTCTACCTTCCTGGTTGGAACTCTGTTTCCTGAGTGTGAAGCGATTTCCTTTGTCATTTCTAAATCTCCACTTTTCTGGATGTCATAAAGATGTTGACTGTGGATATAACTGTAAATTCCAGAGCGTTTTATTTTGAGATGAGAATTTTGCTAGAGTTTATACAGGATATTTTCCTATTTAGACCTCAGGGCTACCTTGGGACCCACTAATAAGTGTGACCCCCCTCACCCACCTCAGCAGCTTCAATTCTGGATAGACAAGTTATGTAACTTCTACATTAAATGTGATATTGTTCATTAGGAAGAATGTGTTTCTCTCTTTTAACTCCTGACAAATTCTGTTTTAAAAGTGTAGGAAAAAAAGAGACACTAGAAAAGAATAAAACAATGGTAAAAAGAATTAAAAATCACCTGTAAAATAAATATTCTCATGGTATATTGTGATATTTTAATAAACATATGTGCATAAATTATTTAAAAATACTAAGAAATGTATGGTATTTTCCTGTCGTTTGTTTTTCTTGATATGGTTTTATACATTTTATTTCCATGTACTTCCGCTTTATTTTTCAAGGGTCAGGGTCTGTAATGTGGTGGTTTTCCTGAATGCTTCTCATACCTCACAATGATCTGCCCATGGTCCACCCTTCCAGGAAGGAGCACCCCTCAGACAGAAGGTCCCTCTGTTTTCCTGTGTCTTCCTTGGTCTGAGTGGCACACCATCACATGGGTTATCATTCAGGGATTTTTTTTTTTTCATTAATTAAAATGCTCTTGTGGAGTTTTAAAAATAATTTAGAAATGTATTTTTATATTTATTAACTCTGTGTGTGTGTGTGTGTGAGAGAGAGAGAGAGAGAGAGAATTTGCCATTGGTGTGGTGGATTAGAGGACCATTGGAGAAGCTGGTCCTCTCCTTCTACCTTGTAGATACTGGGGATCAAACTCAAGTCATCAGGCTTGGCAGCAAGCTCCTTTGCCTACAGAGCCATCTTGCCAGTCCAAAGGTGTAGTTCAGGTTGGTCTAAATTTGTGATTCTCCTGCCTCTGCCTCTTCAGCATATCTTGCTTCCATGCACCACCACACTGGTTTAAAATACTTAAAAAATTAATTTTAACAACAACAACAACAACAACAACAACAACAACAACAACAACAGGTAGTAGACACAAGGGAGGAAAAAAAAATAAAACCCCAGTGAAGTGTCTGTGATGAACAGTGACTCCCCTGCACTCAAGGCTGTCTTCAGAGCAGCTTCTTATGATCCTCCTGGAACTGGATCTTTATTTTCATTTTTAATTAAACATTTATTTATCTTACTTTATGAGTGTTTTGTATGCCTGGTGCCCTCAGATCTTCTGGAATGGGTTACAGATGGCTGTCAGCCTCCATGTGGGTACTGGGACTCAAACTGAGGTCCTCTAGAAGAGCAGCCAGTAATGTCTAGCCCTGTATCTTTATTTTTAAAAACTGTATTTTATCTATATTAATACAAATTACATGTCAAATAACGTTATAATATAATCGATACAGTTTTAAACAGAAGAATAAAGAGGAAAAAATCGGGTTATTGTAACCCCTCCCCTAGAATGAATTAAAAATTAAGAATCACTTTCCTAAGTTGGGTCAGTGTGACTAGTCACGTCTAATTCCTATTTCACGAATGGTCAATGGAATTAAAGAAAGCCCAACTTCTACACTCACTGGCTCAAAGGAATAACACATGCTGGATTCTTTCAAAATGCAAAATGGTTCTTGCTATTTCAATACACAGAAAGTTGAATTTGCATGTCCACAGTGAAACTAGAAAAAAAAAAATAGCTGTCTTTCATGTCCCACGTGTACTCCTGCCTTCTTTGTTACCTACTATTACCCTCTCAGTCTCCTTTCTAAACTTTGGGACTTTACCCACACTCTCACAGATTTATGTATATGTGTGTACACATTATAGGCCCTGGGAGGTCTATCACCCACTCAGCCTCTACCCAGTGTCTCTGTTGGTTTTGTTCTGGCCACTCTGAGGAAGCCCCATCAGCCTTCCTGATACCCTACCTTCTTATGTTCCCCCCATGGGCACTTTGCAGGCTGTACTCTTACCATCTGCCCCTCCACTCACCGTAAGCTGGTGGTGACATCTTTGTCCTTACCAGGTTGGCTTAGTTGCAGTTGTTCCATTGTGTCCACTGTGTCCACGGGCCATGAGCAGAGTCTTACTGTTATTCAGCATGAACCCTGGAGGCAGGCTGGACCAGTGGCCTTTCAGCTTCTCAAAGGACAAAAGGTGGACTCTGCTGGTGGCTCCAACCTCAGCCAGCCCCACATCAGAAATCCAGAACATGGCTTACTTCTCCTTTAGCCTGTGGGCCTTGTGGGAATCCCTCACCCCCCACTGTGGCATTCATGGCCTGCCCTGTTTGGTCATCCTGATGCCTCTGTGCTAATCTCTCTGGCACCCAGCATTGCCAGCAGAAAGCTCCCATCATTCCCTGTGGTGAGCTCTCATCACTCCCTGTGGTGAGCTCTCATAGGAAGGCACCCATTGCCAGCCTATCCCTTCTACCCAGGAGTCAGAAAAGGCCTTGCCATCCATTAGCTTGGATTTGGTGACTGTCCTGTGAAATGCCTGTCTGGACATTGCAGATTGGTCCATGTTAATAAGGGCATTGGCATTTTGTTAAGAGAATGTTGAACAATAATGTAAACCAGCTAAGTCAGCTCAATTGAAGACACAATGTGGAAAATACCCAGCTTTATTAGACCCGGCCTGGCTCTTCTCCCAGAAAGGCATACGGAGAAGAAGATGCTTGCCTTGCTTAATTAAACCAAATGACACCATGCATATTCTAAGCTGTGTAAGAAAGTCTTTGGAGGCAGACAGACTGGAGGCCAGTCCTGATTACATTTTTCCTCTGTGATATGTGTTTTGTTAGTGAATCTATAAATGCTGAACCCAAGCTTGAGGCCCAGAGAGTAGCCTTCTGGGGGTGACTCTGAGCATAGACTCAGCGTCCAGTCTCTTCAGAGTCCTCAGGGATTTCCCAACCCTCCTCTGATTTCAGGCCCTTCAGACCATCAGGGATACCTCAGTAATTCCTGATGGATAGTAGAGTAGCAAAATATGGCCTGCAGGGAGCAGAAGAGAGATGCATGTTTTAAAGGCTTCCTGAATTCTAATCCCCTGGGAAGACAAAGGCTAGACCCACTCAATATCAGCCCTGTGTGAACTATGGTGTCACCGAGTTGCTCTGGGCTATTTACCTGCAGGTGGAGATGTAACTTTGACTTCTCAGGACCACATTGCAGTCATGGTCCAGGGGACTGTACCCTCCATACTTTGTGTATCAATGGCAGAATCCTCAGGACCAGAGACAGCATCCCAACCCTTTGAGCCAATATCTTTCTAACTATCTTGAAACTCAGGAAGGGTGGCTGATAGCAGAGCCTGTCATTTTCCCATGCTTAGTGTGGAGCTTGGCTGAGGGCTGGCTTTGGACCTTCTGAAAGGAGGGGCCCCTCTAAGTGGGGCCATGTTGCTTGCCTGCCCTTTGCCATCCAGCTACTTAGAACAGGGAACAAAGCCCGGTAATAAGGAGACATAGCCTACTGTGAATAGGAAAGCCCCACTCTGCTGTGACACAGCTAACCATCAGTCCTGCTCACTAGCCCTTCCAGGTCCTGAGGTTAGAGCCAGGCACTGCTTCCAGAGAGCAACCAGCAGACCAACTGCTCACCTAGTTTGCACCTTTTTCTCACCTATAGGCAGTCAATGCTCCTATTACTTTTCTAAAGAAGCTTCGGACAGCTAGGATGCCACAGAAAGAAAAAATATGTTTTACATCGTACCGAGACACAGCCCATGTGATTTCCTATGCCTACCTCCAAATAAAGAGTGCATGAGAAAGTATCATTCATGACCCCTCTGTAGAGTAAGCACAGAGGAGCCTCCTCTCCCTCGGGACCTGAGTTGGTCTGTCTTGATTTTGTCTCTGTTGCTCTAATAAAACACTACGACAAACACTATTTAAGGGAGAATGTGTTCATTTTGTTCACAGTTCCAGGTGACAATCCATCACTGTGGGGAGGTAAGGAAGCAAGAACTTAACGGAGCTGGTCACAGCCAGAGCCAAGAGCAGAGAGAGAATACATGCACTCAAGCTTCCCCTCTGCTCCCTTTCTTTGCTCTTGTACAGTTCAGGACTCCCTGTCTAGGGAATGGTGACACCCATGGTGGGCAGATCTTTCCACTTCAGTTAACACAATTAAGACAATACCCCACAGATATGGACACAGACCAACCTGATCTAAACACTCCTTCATTGAGATTCTCTTCCCAGGTGGTTATAGATTGTGTCAAGCTGACAAAAGAAGCTACCATATGGCCCATGTGTCCATCGGATGCCTAGATTGTTATCACTGTTTTGAACAAGGGTTATGAGTACACCTGGTATCCAGAGTTAGTGAGTTATGAGGTCTGTGTCCTCATTCATTCTTAAAGCTGCTTTCTCTTCGGATAACAACTGTACACAGAGTGGTTGGGGCAATACCAAAACTGTCTTCAACTTCAAAAATTTCCTAGAAGGATCCAGAAAAACAAACAAACAGCAAGGGCCATCTATTCTTTGATCACAGGCTAAAGAAGGAGGTTCACAGGCAGAGTCTGGCTGAGTTCCCAATGTGCAGTTCCTATTGTCCAGAGGATGCCTTATCTTCCCACCACTGACGTGTGGCAGTAGGCACAGAGTGTGGCCCACTGAGCCAGAGCTTCAGGATGCAACACTGTGTTGGAGTTTCCTTACCTAGACATGACAGGCCCACTGTGCATGATGGGACAATTGATGTTCCATTATCCAAACCTTGTGGTTGGTCTTTCCTGTATTTCCACCCCAACTCTGAGATTATGCTATTAGGGCCCTGTGCTAAGACTGGTGTGGTCCACCTTTGCCACACCCAAAGTCACTCTATCAGGTATGACATAGGCCATCTAGAGCAAAGAGACACAGCTAGGCCTTTCTTTGGGCAATTGTTCCCTATACATCTGGCTCTATGTTGAAGTAAGAAGAAATTGCAGAAGGCTATCTGATCTCTTCGAATCACACCCCAAGGTCAGGATGTGGGAAGAGAGCAAAGGAAACAGCAGAAGCAGGAGAATTGGGAGCTATATTCACATCCGGTGATGTGGAACTGATGCAAGCCTAGGGGGATGGGGTGTGTGTGGTGCATGACAGGCATGCACAGCCACATCACCAGCCATTTCTCACTGGCCCTGGCTCCCTGAAGCCTCACTCCTGACTCTTAGACTTTGGACCTCCTTTACTTCCTCCTCCTCCTTTCTCTTGCACATCCTCAAAAGTCTTCTCTTATGTGAAACTGGACAATCTGTGGTGGAACATGTCACACACTAGAGCATCCTCCTTCCAATTAACCTCCAGTGGGTTTTCCTCGTGGTTCCACAGAGAAGCTGAAAGGGGATAAGGAGGTAGCAAAATCTCCTCAGTCTTTACGAGGAAACTTGGGCTTTGTGAACATTTGTATCAGGCATGGTTAGGGCCACTTCCATGTAGCAGACGACAACAATACAGTTACAAAATATCTTCTACACATACCATAGGCCAGGCATGTTAGAATACTGAAATACAGGGACAGTTACTATTCTTAAAACTGAGAGACAGGGGTTGGGGATTTAGATCAGTGGTAGAGTGCTTGCTTAGCAAGCGCAAGGCCCTGGGTTCGATCCTCAGCTCCAAAAACAAACAAACAAACAAACAAACAAAAACTGAGAGACAAAGAAGACAAGTACCTAGGAGGTCTTGGTACTAATAATAAGAGAATCAGCTAGGTGTTCAGTCTTAAAGCCTATACTGTGGTGCTGGACAGCTGGGTGTGGTGGTACATGCCTATAATGCCAGCACTGGGGAGGCTGAGGCAAGAGAATCAGTGTAAGACAGAGATAAGCTAGGGATATATAGTAAATCTGTGAATTTGAGGATAGCCTGGGCTAGCATAATACCTTGTCTTGAGAGACAGGGAGAAAAAGAAGAAGAAGAAAGATCAGCATTAGAAAGCACAGGACTTAGTGTCAGGCTAACCCAAGCATTGCCACCTGTGTGAATCAGGCTTGTTATTTTACTTCACTCAACTTTATTTTTCTTGTCTCCAAAACAAGAATGTGTAGCAAGTAAGGTTGCTGGGAAGGCCTGGTACTTAGTAAGTTCAATACATGTGGGAAGGTTGATGAAGGTGGTGATGATGAAGATGGAGATGCCAGTGTTGGTGGTATGAGTGTTCTGATGATGATGTGAATGATGATGGTGGCAGTCGTGTGGTTGATCACAGTGGTGGTTCAGCCCCAGACTTTCCTCCAAGGGATAACTGTCTAGTTCAATGTCTCTGTGATTAATGAAATATGGTGTTACCATGTTAAGTTTACGCAGTTTAACCAAAGCAAATAAGTGCCCACCATTTATCATTACCTCATTATGTTCAGGTTAACCAAATGTCCTTGGAGAAAATACTTGTTCACTGAACTAATGCCAGCTCTCCTTCTTAGATATGCTGTTTTGTGCACGCAATGTAACAGGCTTTTGGCTTTGTGGTTGTTTCCTGGGCTAACTTAAAACAAATTTCTCTCTCTCTCTCTCTCTCTCTCTCTCTCTCTCTCTCTCTGTGTGTGTGTGTGTGTGTGTGTGTGTGTATGTGTGAGATATGTGTGGCATGCATGCCACAGGTCACATGTGGAGGTCAGAAGCCAACTTTGTAGCATTAGTTCTCTCGCTTCTACCTTTAGTGGGACCTGGGGCTCAAACTCAGGTCGCCAGCCTTGTGCAGCAGGTGCCTTTACTCCCAACTCACCTTTCTGACTCTCCTATCCGGGATAACTGTGGATGTTCTTTTTTGTGATAAGAATAGCAATAAGAACAGTTAAATAATCTAACTCGCTACATTGAGGAAAATAAGTATTAAAGCTGGGAAAGTACTGTTTTTTGCTGTGATACCAAAACAAGCAGTTTCTGAGGGGCAGTCAGCCGTCATCAGTTATTTCAGCACCCCCAGGGAGTATTAAATGAGTAGGAAGGCCATCAAGTCATTGGAAGGACATTGCAAGACAGTCAAAGAGGGTCCCTTAGTACACATTACAGCAACATGACTCCAGGTTTTACGTGTTTTTGACGATTGTTCTTGTTTCACAATCCTCTATACTTTGAGGTTCTGAGATGAAGCACACCTCAGGATGGAGGTGTCCTGCACTGGCTTCTGATCTTGTCAGGTGAAGGTGGAGGCCCCATCATGATGGGGAGTACAATTGGTGAGAAAGCAGTCGACATTTACAGTTGGCTTGGTGTGCTGCTCTGGAGCTTGTCTTTTGCAGCTGTGTGGACTTCCCTAGCTGCATTTGTTGCAGCTGAAAATAGAACAACGTATGATGAGAGAGGTGAATCTTAGTGCAACCTACAGTCTGTTACGGGGGCACCTGTGAGGAAGCCCTCACCCAATCACCTGTGAGCAAGCCCTCACCCAATCACCTGTGAGCAAGCCCTCACCCAATCACCTGTGAGGAAGCCCTCACCCATTCACCTGTGAGCAAGCCCTCACCCATGCACTTGTGAGGAAGCCCTCACCCAATCACCTGTGAGCAAGCCCTCACCCATGCACCTGTGAGGAAGCCCTCACCCAATCACCTGTGAGGAAGCCCTCACCCATGCTCACCCATGCTCCTGTGAGCAAGCCCTCACCCATTCACCTGTGAGCAAGCCCTCACCCATGCACCTGTGAGGAAGCCTCCATCCATGCACCTGTGAGCAAGCCCTCACCCATGCACCTGTGAGGAAGCCCTCACCCAATCACCTGTGAGGAAGCCCTCACCCAATCACCTGTGAGGAAGCCCTCACCCATGCACCTGTGAGGAAGCCCCCACCCATGCACCTGTGAGCAAGCCCTCACCCATGCACCTGTGAGGAAGCCCTCACCCATGCACCTGTGAGGAAGCCCTCACCCATGCACCTGTGAGGAAGCCCCCACCCATGCACCTGTGAGGAAGCCCTCACCCATGCACCTGTGAGGAAGCCTCCATCCATGAACCTGTGAGGAAGCCTCCATCCATGCACCTGTGAGGAAGCCTCCATCCATGCACCTGTGAGGAAGCCTCCATCCATGCACCTGTGAGGAAGCCCCAACCCATGCACCTGTGAGGAAGCCCTAACCCATGCACCTGTGAGAAATCCTTCATCCATGCACCTGTGAGGAAGCCCTAACCCATGCACCTGTGAGGAAGTCCAGTAAACTCATAATTCACTAAGCCAGACTTGGGTGAAATCATGTCCTTGGTCTGTCAAAAGTGCCCTCTGAGGGGTGGTTAGGGGTTCATTCATATTTCTCCAGTTCATGAATAGTTTTTGCTCTTTAGGACAGAAATGAGGGTGTATTGAGGGCTGTGATGGGTAGTGACTGGCTAGAAGACAGGGACACAAGCCAAGGCCAAGGCCCCCTCTATCTGCGGGCACTCTACCTACTCAAGTCTCTTTCCCAGCAGCCCATTCTGCAGAGAGACTTGTCTTTTTGCAGTAAATCCTGACAGCCCCGAGGTTAATCAGCTTGAGCACACACTGCTCATTGTGGAAAACAGGCTGCAACCATTCAAAAAGAGGTTTTGAGACCTTTCTTAGAGAGAATTTAAATAGCTGAGCCCAAAGCCTGTAAGCTTGTCCTGGCTGCCCTCTGTGAATTGGCTGGGGAAGCCACCAGGGGACATTTATCTCGGTTCTTCTTTGTATCAGCATCGGAGAAAACAACCATTACACTGTAGCTCTGCTGCACGCTCTCCCGGAAGGAAGAGCTTTTCTCTATCTAACGCATCCAGGAGCGAATCTGCATCATGGCAATTTGCTCTACTGTGCTTTGAGGGCTCCAAAGGCATACAAGTACAGGCTGTGGCAGCCGCTTCCACTGATCGTGCCTTCATCACGGAAACATGGGTTATGTGTTTTCAAGATTCCAGATCGAGGGGAAATTGCCTTTGACTGTTGAGTTACATTATAATAAACCAAAGGGTTCTTGAACAGGGCAGGCACATGCGACTTTGATGGTCTTGGCATTGTTGGCTCTTTGTATGAGGGGATGCCACTAACAGCCCTTCCCCCAGCTTCCCAGCTGTGACATCAAAAAATGTCTCCAGACTGTGCCAGATGTCCCCTGTAGGATGATATCACTCCTAGGTACCAACCACTGTTCTTGGGATAATGAAAGTCCTTATTGATTCTCTAAACACATTCTGTAGTCTCAAGAATCTCTCTGGAAGAGACCATGAAGGGTTCTTGTCATTTGCATGAAAAACTGAGCCTCCTGCCTTAGAATGCTGGCCTGTCCCTTTCAAGTGACCTGCAGCAGTGCATAACGACAATGCCGAAATGTAATAAAAAATCTCATTTAGGGCTTCTGAGTAGAGTCCCAAATCCTCCAGATTATATTAGTTTATTTTATCAGATGGTGTTGGGTTTTTTCCAGTTGACAAATTGGATTTTTTTTTTAAAGGCATGACAGTTGGGTTTATCATAACATTTAGGATTAAAGGAGAGGAAGAGGGAAAAGCTTTTTCTCTTGTCATGAATGCACTTAATTGAATTTTAGAATGCCTGTTTGGAAGTGCAAGTTAAATACTAGATAGAACATTGCAAAGACTTGCAGGCATGTTGGGGCTGTCAGAGGGAAACAGATCCAAAGTGCTTTGAGATTCAGACAAATATGAGTTGTGGTGATTTCATGTTGGTTAATTTTCTGTGTCAACATGCCATGGTATCCAGATATTTGGTTAGACATTATGCTCACTGTCTGTGTGGGGGCTTTTTTGAATATGGTTTACACTGGTGGACTTTGACTAAAGCAGAGTGTCCCCCATCATGTGGCTGAGTTTCAAGCAGTCCCTGCAAGGCTGATGCTTCTGAGAGTCATGGAGGTCTATCACAGGAACCCTGGGTTCCTATGGCCACCTCAGCTCTACCCAAGGATGCATCTTAACAGCATAGTCTGCAGTGTGCACCTGCCAGTCTCTGTAGGTTCATGAGCTTCTGTAGGTTCTTTTATAAGTTTCTTCTACTGAGAATGGTGGCTCACACTTGTATTTTTATTATCTATCTATCTATCTATCTATCTATCTATCTATCTATCATCTATCTATCTACTTATTTGTGTTCGAGACTTGGTCTCTCTATATAGCCCTGGCTGTCCTGAAACTCAATATGTAGACTAGGCTGGTCTCAAACTCATGGAGATCTGCCTGCCCCTTCCTTTCAAGTGCTGGGATTAGAGGCATGCACCACCATACCTGGTGACTTATACTTATAATCCCAGCACTAAAAAAGACACATGCAGGAGGATGGCCAACCTGGTCTATCTAGCATATTGCAGGCCCGTCAGGCCTATATAGACTGTTTTAAAACCACCACCACCACCACCACCTAAAAAAAAGACATAAAAGAAGAGGGTCTAGTTGGAAAGACAGGGCTTGGTCAAGAATGACAGGGAAACAAGTATAAATCTGGTCAACATACATTGTGTATATGAGACTTTAAAAACAAACAGTGTAGGGCTGGGAGCTGGCTTAGCATCAAGAGGGCTTGCTTCACAAAAATGAAGACCCCAGTTCAAACCCCTACATCCCCATGCAGGCTTGGCTGTGTATCCTTGTAACTCCAGGGCTATATGGAATGAGACAGTATGATCACTGTAGCTTACTGGCTGCCAGCCTAGCTTGTCTCAAGAGAATAGGGCAGAGAATGAGAGAACAGGACATCTCATGTTCTCCTCTGGCTTCTGCTTGTGCTCAGGGACATAGCCCTCTACCAGGTGTCCATATCTCAAACACACACACACACACACACACACACACACACACACACACACAAAACAAACAAACAAACAAACAAAAAAACCCACACAAATAAAGATTTTTTTAAAACCCACATTGCGTATGGATATGAAATTGTAAATAAAGGCAAAAAAGTTTCCATGAATGTGCTTGTGCATGTATGTATACATAGTTAGATGCCACTTAAAAACAGGTGTTTGTTCTGAGAAATGAGCCATGACATAATTTTGGCATTTTCAAACCTCATGTGCACTTACACAGCCAATGACAGGGGCAATGTCCCTAGGTGATGTAATCTCATGGAAACACCCAGTTAATACAGAATGAGATATATGAGCCCATTGTGACCACACTCTGTGAGATGTGACCGTGTATAGTAACACCCTTTGGCTCTGGTTCTCTGGGGATGCCTAGTCCAGGCCACAGTTATGATGAAAATTTCAAGTGCTCAAAATTCCCTGCTGCTGTCTCCTGGTTCTTCAGGAGCATGTGGCCCTCTGGAGCCTTGTGAAAGGCCTAGGCTTTTGTTTGGTTTGTGTTTTGATCCTGCAGAAGCCAGCAGGATGCCCAGTCTTGGGGAAAAATTCCTTTTGAGTTTGTAAAAAGCAACATTTAATCAGCACAGCAGTTGGGCAAGTTAGGGAATCTGCTGTGGTGGCAGGAGGCAGATGTTTAGAAAATAATTAATTAATCACAAACCTGCTGGGTCTGCTAATATCTGGTCCCCCCCCCCCCCCACCAGCTCGAGGGCATCTGAGTTCCAGGCTCCACTAGGCCAGGTTATGCCCTGTTTGGCTGATGGCCATTCCACTGTTCAGTGGCCAGGGCTACCAGAAGCTGTGGTATGTTCCACCAGTGTCTTGGCTCCTGGATACACAGGAAGGCTTACCTGGCTTCCACACCTGGACATATGGAAGAGTGGTGGGTGGGTGTGCAAGGCAATACTGTGTACCTTCTGGGCAACAGCTGAGCTTGTGATGTCTGACTGTGTTTCTGGTGCAGCTCAGGATTGGTGATGCATGACTGTGCTCCTGGTGCAGCTCAGGATTGGTGATGCCTGACTGTGTTCCTGGTGCAGCTCAGGATTGGTGATGTCTGCCTGTGCTCCTGGTGCAGCTCAGGATTGGTGATGCCTGACTGTGTTCCTGGTGCAGCTCAGGATTGGTGATGTCTGACTGTGCTCCTGGTGCTGCTCAGGATTGGTGATGTCTGCCTGTTCTCCTGGTGCAGCTCAGGATTGGTGATGTCTGACTGTGCTCCTGGTGCTGCTCAGGATTGGTGATGTCTGCCTGTGCTCCTGGTACAGCTCAGGTCTGGTTTTCCCATCTGTTACCCAACCTCCTCTTGGAATTTGATAATTGGACGGAACTCACAGCATCTCTGATCTTGATTTATAAATAAGAATGATGGCACATCAAGGTTAACAGAGAACTGTCTCAGCATGTGCAAGGGTTACCTGGGAACTTCTGGGAGGTTCTGCAAAGTTTCCTGTGTTATGATGATAAAACTGAGACTTAGGGGGAAAAAAATAAAAGACAAGCTGCCCAAGGTCTTATGGGTAACAATCAGACAAAGCAGATCTTAAAACAGAGGCTTATCCTGAGCTCTGCGTTCTGTTGTACCAGGCACTAGGAGCTAAGGAAAACCTATAAATTGGATGCATGTTGATCTACCTGGTACAAATCCAGGGCCCATTTGCATTTGGCACCTGTCCTCCTGTTCTAGCTCCCAGGGTTATTTATAGGAGCTTTCTTAGCCCAGGGTCACCCATTTAGTTCCTGGTCTTGTTCAGTCTTTCATTTGCCATGTGTGCATTCTGGCATACCTTCCCCTTCCTCACTGGCACCTCCTCGGTCACATCTGCAGTGTTCTCAGGAAAAATGTCTATACCCTCTCCCTCAGCAAACCCCAGTGTTCATTAGTACTTCCATGCCAATGGACCTCAGGCTGCAGCCAGCCTTGGCGTCTCTCCCAGTCTTCATTTTAACTTGTCAAACTCTGATCAGTAGTTCTGCTTGAGGCCACGGAAGAGTCGGCCATGAGTGGTCTCTTCTCTCCCATTCAAGTTCTTTTTCCACCAACATTCCTGTCAGTATCACTGTCCTCAGCATCTTGGCTACAGGCCTGAAAACACAGCAATAGTTTGCCCTCTGCCTCTCACACTCTGTGACCAGACAGGCAGCAGCTCTTACTTCCCATGGCCATGTGGCCTGAGGCTCGAGGCTCTGTGGACATGATGGCTCTGGAGTCAGAACAATGTGGATGCAAGCCTCAGTGTTGCCATTAGCTGACAACTACTTTTAAAGAAACAATCTTTATTGAGATGTGATTCTTAACATACACATTTTTATCTATGTGTGTCTTTCTGTGTGTGCATAGCATGTATGCCGGTGTGCAGAGGAAAGAAGGGGGCCTCAGATCTGGAGCTGGAGTGGTTGGCAGTTCTGAGCGACACAGTGTGGGTGATGGGAACTGAACTGGTGTCTTCATCAAGACCAGCAAACACTCTTAGCTGTGACTTTCCTATTCCCTCTGCCCACATCCTAACGGCCTTTCTTCTAGACTTCCATTCTGGACATTGTGCAGGGATGACCTTATACAACGTGTGGTCTTTTGTGATTGGCTTCTTTGGTGTAGTGTTTTCTGGGGTCATCCATGTTGCAGTGCACCACATCCATTTCTTTCCATTACTGATTTATATTGTATGAATATACCTAATTAAAAAATGTATTCTTCAGTAGGTAAGGCAGTTGAGTAATTTCTACCTTTTGGATAATGCTGCTACAGACACTGTGTGCAAGCTTTGTGTAGGCATGTCTTTATTTCTATTGGCCATATGCCAACAGTAAGTAGCTGGTAGCTCCATGCTGAATTGCTCAGGGATCGTTAGATTCTTTCTCCAAGGGGCTGCACCATTTCATACCCCCAACAGTACTGTATGAGAATTTTTTACACATTCTTGTCAGCTCTTGTAACAGTCTGGTTTTAGCCATTTTTTTCTGCAGCAGTATTTCATTGTGGGTCTAAATTCCATTTCCTTGATGACTAAAGAATGACATCTTTTTACTTTTATTATATTTTTAATTTTTTTTAAGACAAAGTCTTACTATGCAGCACAAGATGTTCTTGAACTCATGATTCTCCTTTCTTAGTCTCTCAGGTGCTGGGATTATAGGCATGTGCCACCATGCCCAGCTAGGACATGCCCCTTTTTATGAGCTTACTGGCCATTAGTACCTCTTATCAGAGAACTGTTTGCTAATGGGACTTTGACACCAACTATGGAGGTTTATTTTGTCTTCCCCGACTCTAGAACACCGATCGGTTACTTGGTGCAAAGCTGAGCCTGGACCACAGACATGCAACTGAACCACGAACAGCATGAGAGGCTGCACCCAAGCACTTGTCCTACTTGTCTTTTCTCTGCCAGTCCATCCTGGGGCTGGTTCTGAAACCTACAGCAGGTGACAGGGGGTGCTATGGTGTCTACTGACCACACTTATTTACCAAGAACAGCCCCCTGTCCCTGGATGCAAAATGAAGATCCACATTGCTGTTCTTTATGACTCGGGACACATGAATACCAACAGTGGCCTCCATGGGTGACCAGAGTAGTCAAGGAAGGGCAGGGCCAGAGGGAGCTGCAGAAACAGCCATATGTAAGGTGGCCTTCAACTCCTGATCCTCTCCAGTCCTCCCTGACTCACAGGCAGCTGTATGTGGGAAATTTCAGCAGCCTGGTGCTGGGACTCCAGCCTTAGCAACTGGGATGGCTTTCTTGTCTAGGAAGAGCTGAAGCAGGTAAACGTCTTGCAATCAAAAGCTGTTCAGCATTATGCCTGGTCTTAGTACTAATAATTGTCATTTAATTCTGCCCCGGCAGGACCTCCCCAGCACAGGGCCAGCTGCTGGACCCAAGCAGGACGTGTCAATCAACTGGATTAAACCTTTCCACCTTCTGACAGGTACAGAAAGGACAAGACTCAACTTGCCAGGTGTCCAACAGCTCAACTCTGTGTCTGGGACATCAGTGTTGAGGATATCCATCACGTGTGCCTGTTTGTACATCCACTGAAGAAACAGCTGGCAGCCTCTCTCAGGAAGCTGTAAGAGGGAGTCTCTGAGACATAAGAAGGAGACCAAGGCAGAATGCAGGAGCTTTATTATAATCAACATATTCTCAATGTTAATGATTAAGAAATTCATTTAGGGAAACAAGTCACATCCAGTGACCTAGAGCCCACAGATGCACACCAGAGCTAGCTCAGAGTACATGGAACACAGGGCAGCCCCCCACCCAGGTTGCTGAACTAAAAGGGATTGTGGCTGCTTCAGGATTTCTGCAACAGAAGGTGAGAAGGTCCGCACAGGGGGACCTGGTGTTGCCTGCTCTCAGGTCCTTTCCTACATGTGGTTCCACAGGACAGAGCAAGGCCAAGGGTTCCATGGCAGTGCTGCAGCCAAGCCTGGGTCTCTAACATGACCCTTGGTTCACACCATTTCAGTAACGAAGAAAGAATAGACTGACCAAACAGGGTCTTGATGTTTACGTCTTGCTCCCTGTTAAGTCCCCTGCTGGGGCACCAAATGGCCTATAACATTCAAGGAGCCTGTCCGTCCTTCAGTGAAATGGCCCAGGCCTGGTGAACAGTTCCTGAATGGCTGGTGGTGCAGATGCTGCACACAGAGCCACTGTGACCTGTAGCTCACTCCTCCGAAGCACTCTCCATGAGCAGCGCTCTAGAAGGTTCTACATCTGGCTAAAGGAGCCCTTTGAGTTTTCAGAAAAGCAGGAATTCTGCAGCCATGAACTGATGGCAGTCCAGTATGTCCTGGGCAGGAAGTAGGCACAATTGATGAAAGCCATATCATAGTGTTTTGTTTTCTTTTTCTAACTTTATCAAATCTCCCCATAGTGGCTTCTTCCTTTTAGGACCAAGAGTAAGGACTTTAAAGGACTGTGTGAGGGACTTCCTCAGGACTTGTCAAGTTCTGCTAATGGCACTTCTGGAGGGTACAATGACCCTTCAGTGACACACAACTAGGACTCTTAGAAACAAAGGTTGGGGTTTGAGCCTCTACTAGTTTTAAATATGGGGACCTGAGGCAATGGGGGCCCACTTTGCTTAGGGGGTTCACTTTGCTTCATCTTAGGTTTCTGAACTCAGTAAACTGCTTGGAAAGTGCAAGTTCCTTTGGTCAGGGGACATTTGGGAGGCGGGCCTGGGTGCTGCTGCTGCTGCTGCTGCTGCAGAGGGCGCCAGGGTCTGGGCGCAGGTCACTTGCGAGGCTGTTGGATATGCTGTGTTCTTGGAGAAACGTGTTTGTCCATGGAGGCATGTGGCTTCTGGTGGGCCACCTGTGCAGCCGCTGGGGGAAAGTCTTTGTCACCCTGTGAGGAGACAATATGTGAGCTGGTTAACAGTCAATGAATAGAGTGGAGAGAAAGTCCTCCCAACCCAGCCCTGCCAGTTTCCTGCAGGGGTGGGGGATAAGTTAGTAGTGGGTTATTGCTGTGGCTGGTCAGGCCCTGCAGGCCAGCAGAACCAGGGAGCAGACGGTGGCATGAGCCCCCAGGATGGGACAGCGATGATGCTTGTGCGTTTGCCTGGAGAAGACTCGGCTGTTTACCCGTCTGTTTTGGTCATCTGAATTGGGAGCAAGCAGACAAGTCTAGAGTCTCACACCGGGAGCATGGCTGGGAGCAGGCCTGGGCACTGGTGGGGAAGAACTGGTGGGCAAGAAGCAGCCTGCGGGGGCCTGGAGAAAGGGCCTGGCTGTTCGGCTTCTCATGCCAGCAGTGGGGTTTGATCTGGACAAGGGCAAACAGGATCATGTAATCAAGGGATGAGTCTGGCCTTATTTAATATTCTTGCACACAGCAGACCTGCCATGGCTGGCCCCAGGTCTTAGATGGCTGTGACAGTTCTGTTAGCAGAGTTGTCCCCAACAATGGGGGCTTCCTTGGACAGTGAAGCTTGAATTCTGAGAGAAGAGAGCTCCTCAAAGGTACATGGTATGGCAGAAAACGTGAGTGCAGGCTGAGGGCCAGCAAACAAAAGCAGCCGGGCAGGACACACATGGGCCTGCCTGGCTGCATACTACTAAACCTTCACTCACAAATACTGAGCTGGTATTTCAATTAGGTCTCCTGTGTCGTACCCTGTACTGATGTTGGGAAAACGTTTGCAGGTCAGGCCACTTAAGGCCCAGGGCCATAGCCTGTGATGAACAGGTGATTCTGCAGCACGGAGGCAGATGCTCAACTGTGGGCAACACGGATCCCTACCCACTGAGGCACGCTCCCGGAAGGAAGTATGTCACTGAAGAAAGCCACCAGTCCCAGGTCAGATGGGTAGCACTGGTGCTTACTGAAGGCATAGGCAAGAAGAGATCGCATGGGAGTTCATGTGCCCACACTCCCACAGGAGCAGGTCAGGTGCAGGACCGCCTCAGCTCCACTGTCCCTGTGCAGAGGTCACACTTACCCGGGCAATGACTCCAGAGATGAACACTGTTGGTTTAGGCGGGCTGAAAAACAGAAAGGAGAAAAGGAGGATTCAATGAATGATTTACACAAGAGAAGAAGGAGCAAGGTGACTGTGAAGAGTCCAGAATGAATGAGCAGTGGTGGCTTCGGCCAAGAGGAAGGAAAGGTTGTTACTTTGTCAACAACCAGGCTGTAGAGCTTGGGGGCTCTGGAGCTGTGGGGCTCAAAGGCTGCAGGGCTAGAGGCTGCAGGACTCGAGGGTTGTGGGGCTCAGGGGCTGCGGGGCTCAGGAGCTGCAGTGCTCAGGGGCTGTGGGGCTCAGGGGCTGAGGTTCAAGGGCTGCAGAGCTGGAGGGCACTTCTGAGGTTAGTCCTGGAGGAGTGAGAGGGGAAATGTACTGCAACAAACAGCAGGTGAATTATAGTTCTTTTGTTGAGATGGGTGAGACTGAATTTATGAGACTGTGGAAACAGGCTTCACATGTGGCAGTCCTTTATAGAGTGCCCAGAGCCCATGCTTCTCGTAGTTTCTAACTGGGGGGACTCAGAGTCAATGCAAACTTCTTGCCCTGGTGCCCCCTACCCCAGCCCCCAAGTATTATAAAACAAACAAACAAACAAACAAAAAGAAGCCAGTGTCACTTAAAAATGTCACGTGTATAGGCATTTTCCTGCATGCATCTGTGCACCACTTGTGTGCCTGGTGACCACAGAGACCAGAAAAGGGTGTCAGATCCCCCAGAACTGGAGCTGCACTGTGAACTGCTAATGGGGGTGGGAGGAATTGAACCCAGGTCCTTTGGAAGAGCAGCCAGTGTTCTTAACTATTGAGTCATCTTTTCTGCCTCACAACTTTAAAATTAAATGTGTGTGTGTGTGTGTGTGTGTGTGTGTGTGTGTGTGTGTGTGAGAGAGAGAGAGAGAGAGAGAGAGAGAGAGAGAGAGAGAGAGAGAGAGAGAGATCAACCTCAGGTGCAGTAAGTACACTTTGTATTTTTGAGACAAGTTCCTCTCTAACATGAAACATGATGAGGGTAGGCTGGATGGCCAGTGAGCCCCCAGGATCCACCTATTTGCAGTGTTCCAGAATTATGTATTTTTAAAGTTTTTTTTTATTAGCACATATTAATTGCATACGTTTTCTTTGTGTTATGGTCAATTCTTAATTCATATGCAGCTCCCTGAAACTGTCTACAGTGGGGGGGGGCAGGATATAGCATCGAGGAGGTACGTGTTCACCGAGGGAAAAGAGGTGAGCCCAAGCACATCCAATGGCTGCACTCTCACCCCGCCACAGCCCTGGAGCCTTCCCATCTTCCTATGGATCTGGTCGCACTCTTCTCTTATTTTTTCTTACAAAAGTAGTCACGCTGTTTTAGAATCTGCTTTCTGAACCGAGAATATGGTGAGCATATTTCTACATACGAAATCTTACTATGTGCACTGATTGTTTTTCTGGACAGATGCATGGTGCATAGTTTAGCAACACCATCATGAGCTGGAGGTAGGGTGCAAGGCACCATGAACGAATGTTCCCTGGAAGAGCCACACCTGTGTGGGAGAGGCTGAGTCAAGATGAGTTTGGGCTCTCTGGTTATCTTAAAAGCCACTCATCATCCACCTCTGCATCTGCTTTGTTGACTATTACATAAAACCTTTGAAATGTGTTAACTAAGCAGGATCACTAGCTGCCACCAACAATGAAACCTACAGTAGTACAAATGTTTTGTTTTGCAATGACCCCTACCTGATAGGTACACTGGTACATCTGTGTGTGTACGTATGTATATGTAGAGGCCAGAGGCCAGCATTGGGTTAATCCTCAAGCAGCACCCACTCCATTTATCTATTTGTTTGTTTGAGATAGGTCTTCTCACTGGCTTAGAGTTTGCAGAGTAGTCCTGGCTGGGTGGCCAGTGAGTTCAGGGATCTGCCTGTACCCATGTCCTCAGCACTGGGATTACAAGTGCACTCTACCACACCTTGCTTCTGTACTGGGTTCTGGGATTCAGGCCATCGTGCTTGCAGAGCAAACCTCTCTCCCACTCAAATGCACTGATTTATGGCTTTCTTTTGTTCATGGAACTGCTTCCATGGTTGAACAAGTCATTGGGAGCAACCTGAAGTCATGTTCCTAGACCATAGTAACTTCTACAGAATTCATATTCACCGTCTTGGAATAAACTCTTACTCTGTGTGAAGCAGGAGCTGTGTTTTGTTCTGACGGTATGTGGGAGGCATTCAGAGGCAGACAGGGGACAGGAGGTAAGGGCAAGGTCACAGCCCAGAAAGACTGGGGCAGAATAGGGGACTGAAGGAAGGTCCTTGGGACACAGTTGTGCTCAATGCCAGGCCTGCTAGACAGAGGTTGAGGAAGTATCTCATGAGCTTCCAGCCCGCCTCCTATAGCTCTGCAACTTGGGGGTGCTGCAGGGGTCCTGTGCAGGAAGCCACAGGTAGGCTTTGCATGCACATAGGCAAAGGTCCCAGTCTTTAGAAAGGGCACTAGTGTTGACATCCTAAAGACTTCCTCAAAACCACCTGAAATTCCTCAAGTAATTTCTGTTGCGTCATGAGCTGAAGACACTTCATCTTACTAAGCAGCTCAGAAACCCCTGTATCTCTCGGTTTCGCTGAGTGCTTCTGGTGGGGCTAACTGGGTTGGAGTTTTCTCTACAGAGAGGAGTCAGTTTGCTAATTCCAAGCCTCCTCGTGTAGTGAAGGAGCTGCGGATGTACAATCTCAGAATATGTTGGCTACTTCTCACAGGGATCCCCCGGGAGCTGCAGCTGCAGAGGCACTAGGCCCATCCATCCTATGTGCAGCCAGCTCTGAGGAGTCTTTGGGGAGGGTTGCTGTCCTGGTACCAAGATGAGAAGAATAAACAGAGACTGGAAATGACGAGTCTAACCCCTTCCTGCACCCCGTGAAACTTACCATCCTACTCCCAAGATTCATTGTGTTAAAACGGCTTGGAACTCTGAATTACTTTGGGATAGCTGCCCAAGTCTCCTGGAAACCAGGTTACCAGGGACTCTCATCAGCACCCGCTCCTGGGCATCAAGGACTTCTGATCATACCCCAAGGCTGCCTTGGGTACCATCCCTCTACCCGCCTCCTCTTTTTCCACTCCAGCCATGGCTTGTGGGTATTTGCTGAGTTAAGCATGACAGGTGGGTGGGGCTTTGCACTATGACTGAGAGGAGGTGTGGGAATCAGGACAGGAGGAAACACACGTGGAAGCAGCTGCCTACATGTGGCCCAGGCTCCGGAGCAGGTTGGAGACGAGCCCTTTCCCAGCTCCCACTTCAGCACCCTACCACTCCATGGGCCTCTCAAGGAAACAGTCCCATCCTGACCTTAAATGGCTGCAAAGACTTGAGGGCTGAAGGAGAGCCCAGGAGAAAGACTGACCTCTTCTATCCCAGGTACCACAGGTTTTGAGGACCCACAGGAAGCTCAAAGACAACACTGTCCTTGACGACCAAGACCTACAAATGCATCTGCCACTGGACCAGTCACTACTCCATCTCAATGTACTCAAAGGGACAGTGGCAGATGCATTTGGGACATTTCTGGTGAACAGCTGTGTTTGTGGGGACCACTGGGTGGCAGGTGGGAGAGGCTCTGGCTGTCTGTGGGTGCAGGGATGAGCGGGTGATGGCTAGCCCTGCAATGTCCTGTACAGTGCAGCTACTTAGGTTTTTCTTTTTCTTTTTCTTTTTTTTTTTGGGGGGGGGTCGTTTCAGGAACACTACTTGAAACTGACCAATGGCAAGATGAGGGAACGGAACATAAGACAAAATTCCCAATAGTCCTGGCCTCACTGGGGTACAGATAGCCAGAGACCCTGTACGAAGGGATTTGAGAAGGAGTAAACATAGCAAACTGGAGAGGTAAATATTAAATTTCTCTATCAGATTAACATTAAATATTAAAAATTAATAAACACTAAAACATGAAGTAAAAAGTTCAAATATTATCTTTTCAAATCTATTTTGGCTCTATGTGTTAAAATGCACGCTCTGTTCAGAGGCTGAGGTACACTGTAGTCCCAGCACTAGGGAGGGAAGCAGAAGTTGGAGTTTGGAGTTTGGAGGCAGTCTGAGTCACGTGGTGCATTCCAGGCCAACTTGGGCCAGGCAACCCTGTCTCAAAAACAAAACAAAACACACTCTTTCAGTTTACATCCATGCCATACATCTAGTGATGAGCACACATCAAGACACCTTTTATTTTCCAGTGCCACTAGGAGCAGCCACACAGCCTCTGGGTGTATGGTGATCCTGCCACAGTGGCTGAGGAAACGTGTGGCCACATCAACCCTGTCTCTGGCCATCTAGCCACAGCAGGGCTCTATTTGTTCTGGTGAGGATGGCTGTTTGTGACTCTGCAAGGAGTCGGTGTGAGCCAGGGTCTGTAGTCCAGTCAAAGGGATTCAGAATGGAAAGCGTGGACCTCCACTGTGAGCACCTGCAGCAGGGACAGCTCCAGCCACAATTTTAGCAGCGAGCATGCTGATTACCTCGGAGATAAAGGATGGGCACTCCTAGGACCTCAGATGCATCTGATGCTGTTAAATAAATTACCTAGCCAGGCATTGTGGCACACACCTGCAATCCCAGCACTCAGGAGGCAGAGGAAGGAGTTTAAGGCCAGTCTGGGTATGTGAAACTCTGTCAAAAAACCAAAACTAACCAATCAAACAAAACTACTAAAATAAAAAGCCAAAACCAAAACCAAAAATAAAGTACCAAGTAAGCAGGGAGATCCTCAAGCCAAGCATGTTTGCAGTGGAGATTCCTGATTTAAGATGTATAGAATTACGTTCAGAGTCCTGCAGGGACACCTTGGAGGCTCTGGTTTGCTCTTCAGGAAAGCCTTCTAAAAGCAGAGTCCCAGGCCTTCTAATGTGGCCTTGATACTCTAGCTAGTTCAGTAGTTAACTAAACCAAAATGTATCCTTTTGTCCATCTGTGTAGCATCCAGTTTAGTGAGGTGCAGTACATTCACCACGTTCTGTTAGCATCTTCATCTCCCACACCGCTTCATCACCCCAGAGGTTCTGCCTCCTTCAGACAATAGGCTACCTCCTCCACACTGGCTGGTGGTGCCACCTGCGGCACCCGGCTCTTCCTTGGTGGGGCCTGTTGCACTGCCAGCTTCTGTCAAACTTGGCCAAGAGGCCTCGGTGCTCACTGCCCTTTCTGCCGACCGCCAACTGCACCTTCAATTGCGAGTGACTGTCTCCTACATTTACAGAGTAATTCTGAACACTTGATGAGGGCGCTCTGCAGTGCAGTACGGAGCTGTACTTGAACACTCCAGGGTCTGTACATTGCATCCTTACATGTCCGGGGTGCTACAGCCACAAGTACTACTTTTGGGGTCTCCTTTCCTCTGGTGGAAATCTTTCGGCAGATGCTGTTGGAAGACTCACCATTATTTTCTCTCAGGAAACAACAGTCCCTCCTGCCCTTCCTTGCCCTCAAGCCTCTCATAGTCACTCAGAGGCTAAAGTGACAAGCTCGATCCATTGGGAGGGCTGGACAGGGTTCTGATGGTGACTGGCCTAACTTCCTGCCTTATGGAATTTGGTAGACTGTGCCTGGGGATCCTGACTGGCCAGTCCAGATGTCTCCCAGGTGACAGATTTGGGTTCTAAGGCCACTCACTCCCTGGGCACTGTAGACGTTTTATCCTGTCTAACCAAGTCTTTGATTTAGGCTCTCTCAACCATGTGCATGTTAGGGTGGTTTGCAGGACAGAGGACAGGCCCGAGGGGAAGGACAGGAGGGGAGGTGGCTTCCAGTCACCAGAGGGTGGGGCTAGGTTCTCAGATGGTCTGTGCTGGGATCCCAGCTCTGCGGCTGATCAGCTGGTAGGCCGTGGCTTACCCTTGCCGTGGCTTACCCTTGCCGTGGCTTAGTTTCTCGTGTGTAACAAGGATGGGCAACACACCCTACTGTGTTTGTGTGCATGTGCAACACATTCATGGGGCTTAGCATACAGCGTGCACTCTGTAAGTCAGCTGCGAAGAGGACAAGGGTGATGGTCCCCAGGCATGTGTTTCTAACCAGCTCAGCTGTTTTATCTTCAGATCCTCTGGACATAGGGAGTCACACCCCGGTTATACAGGACAGAACGGCTGCCACAGTGAGCAGAAGGTCTCAAATCAGAACAGACACCTCACACTGCACTTGAAGGAGAGTCCTGCAGGTCTCACTCTACTCGCTCCGAGCTTACTGAAGTCAAGACACAAACGAAAGTCACGTGGTGCCCAAGAGCAGGCAAAAGGTACAGCCGGGCCCTGGCTTTGGCCTCCCTGTAAAAGAAGACACCAGCACCAGTCAGTGCCACCACTGGGCACTTCTAGTGCATGTCTTACTGCTACTGGACCAACAGGGCTCACACTGGCTGGAGACGACATCACAGTCCCTCAGAGGGGCTGTAAAATGACGCCCCACGCCTCAGCTGAAACCGACTGCACCTTCCCACCAGCCAGGCAAAGCTGATGGGGACAGCTATTGCCAGGGTGGGGCTCAAGTGCAGGCGGGCTCAGTGGCCTCAGGGGGTTAGAGGGTGGGGACACGGTTATGCTGCTTGGATGTTATGCTTGAGCTCTGTGAGTGTGTGCTTCTCTGTGACCCGGTGTTGAGGACGCCATGCTGAGGGCAGAGCACACTCAAGAAGCAGGCATGCTGCAGCTCTGTCAGGACAAACGGAAGGTGGCCCAGTGGCTGGGCATTTCTCGTGGAATGCACTCTTCCTGCTACCCTTTTGCACGGAAGCAGAGTTGTGACAACTTGGGAGCGAACCCCGGAGGCTTATTTCAGCTCTGTTTTGAACCTGTGGCCTTGTGTGCTCCCTGAGTTCCGACTGGGGTGTCTCCCGAAGCATCTCCGAGCAGACAGATGGAAGCTGAGTCCTTTCCTGCCACTCTCCGTCCTTTTAATACCTTCCTGGCCTGGTTTTCCGTTATTGGGGTTATTAATTTCATGGACGCCTGAATAATCATTAGCATGGCTGGAGAGTGGAGGTTACTGTCTCACTCCACTGCACCCAGACAGGGTTTGTAATGGCATTCTTCAAGTCTGCCGGCTGAGGCTGCTGCCTGCCTGCTGCCTGCTGTCCCCACCAGATGGCACCCTTGGTCCTTTCAGAGCTGGTGCAGGCTGTGGCCAGGCCCAGCACCAGGAAACCCGGTGTCTTCTAAGGGAGTCGCTGTCACGTGAGGGAGTCTTCGTGGAGGTGGAACTCAACCTGAGCATTTTCAGTGTGACTACCCTGAGAGGAAGGGCCCAAGCCCTCTGCTTTGGCACGTGCACTTGGTCGTGGTTTTTGAGAGGGCATGAGCAGGTGCTGGCTAGCAGATGTGAGGCTCGTGTTCAGTCTGGTCTCAGAGCAGCTGTTTGGCAATGAGGAGAAGTTCCCTCACTGCAACTGGTCCTGTGTGCCTGTTCCTTCCTGCAGACCCCACATGTCCAGGGCCGGGCTCTGCAGGACAAAACCTCACCCAGCCCGTTCTCCCAATTGTCCAGAGGTGGCCAGGGCCAGGCCCCCGTGGGATGCAGCAGCTCCTGCTTTGGGCTCTAAGGCGCTTCTCTCCAAGGCTTGGCTGACTGGATCTTGAGGGTTGAACCTAGTCTATTCCTTCCACATAACAGAAGTTAAACCTCCCAGGGCTGATACCTCCCAGGGCACTCCCTCAGGATGCAGTGTGAGGGCTACCAGCTGCTTCAGGAGAGGCTATGACCTTCACTCTATCTGTAGACAGTCCCAGAGAGCTACTCTTGGCGAGGACTCTTTACCACCACAAAACAGAAGAATCCTTTCTTTCCTCCTTTTCTTACCTACTTCTCCTTCCCTAACACAGAGGACAGTCATTACCCTTGACTGATCTCTCCTCACAGACTTCGTATGTGGTGGTGACCTTGGTGCCTAAGAGTTACTGCCTTTATCCCACCACAGAGGGGGGACCCCCCCCACCTCCGGCTACAAAAGCCCAGCACTGCTGTCTCTATATGCTGTCCCCACTCTGAAGCAGAGGGAAGTGTGTGAGGGGGCA
The DNA here is from genome assembly GCF_903995425.1 of Onychomys torridus. Lineage (NCBI taxonomy): Eukaryota > Metazoa > Chordata > Mammalia > Rodentia > Cricetidae > Onychomys > Onychomys torridus. Next base: position 69,366,606 of record NC_050457.1, on the reverse strand, counting down.
TCGCAGGGTGTGGGTTATGGAGACAGTGGCTCTGGGTGCAGATGGGGAGCCTCCTGGATCTGTAGAATTGGAAGTGCGATCTGCCTCACACAACAGCTGGAACCTTAAATGAATAAACCTTTGGCTATATGTAGCACATACTTGTTCACAAGCTCACATTTGGGGGCGATAATGGAATTAATTTTGTCCTCTGAACTGTGACTTACGAATTCCGCCCTGGGACTAGAGAGATGGCTCAGTGGTTAAGAGGATGCACTGCTGTAGCAGAGGACCCAAGTTTGGTTCCCAGCACCCACACTGGGCGGCTCAGAACCACCAGTAATTCCAGCTCCAGAGGATTCAATGCCTCTGGGCTCAGGGGCACCTGCACTGACGTGTATATACTCACACATGCTCACACATACGATACAAATAAACCTTTACAAAGGGCAATTTCCCTCTCTTTCCTTCATTTCCTGTCTTCCTTCCTTGTTCTTTCCTAGACTAAAGAATTTCAGGGCTTCTTAGGGCTCATCCGAGGGGTGTTAGGATGCCCCCTCCCACGTTCTCTAACTCTTCACCCTAAGCATCATTCATACCAAAGGACTGGCAGAAATTACAAGGAGAAAGGCGTCCCCAGTGCTCAAGAACGTGAAGCCCTGTCGGCCCTACTCCTCGCTCGCTCTGTATTTCCAACAGGACAAGTTGGCAAGTTGCTTTACTTTGCCGGGGTTCCAGGGAAGACAACTTTCAGGAAGAATGTGGGTCAACATCAAAGGAAGGGACACATTTAAAGATCAAACCAGATTTGTAAGCGTTCTGTGTTCTATCACACTCCAGTGTGGGAGCAAGAAGCTGCAGGGCAGGGGCCCTGCTGGTTAGCTCCAGAGCTACGTGGTGAAAGGTTTTGGTTGGTGGAAGGCAGCCCCTGCAGATGCTGAGTCAGGAATCCGACCTGTCATAGTGATGTCTGGAAAGCATCCTGGGGCAGGGTAGGAACTGCCTCCGTGCTGCTACTCAGAGCAGCCTGAGAATAGTCTGTGTGATCATCAGACTGTGTATAAAACCACACATGCATTAAAAGCTTTACAAGTTCCTTGATTTCAGTAAGCAGCACACTTAAAGCTCTCCCATCTTTGATTCTGAAAGCAGCGATGTTTTTAGGTGCATTCTTTTGAATTTCAATTACCAGGAAGTACCAGGGAATCACCACAGCTGATGAGGCAGGTACTGAAAACTCAAGTATTAATTGTTACATCTGGACATAAAATTGAGGTTCAAGGGTCATGCTTTACAATGACAGAGTTTCTGGGGGGGGGGGCGGGTATCCACAGTTCAAAGGACAAAGCACGTAGTTTTAGACTCAAGCTCCTACCATGGCTCCTAAAAGAGAAAAACCTGACAAGACAATGGCTAATGGAGTTCCCACCAGAAAGGGCATGATGATCAAACCCAGACATCATAAATCACCTGCATCACTTCCATCTCCAGGTCAGTGGTCACCAGGAAGTGGAACCCAGCAATAAGAGCAATGATGATTTCACCTCCTGGGGTAGCTTCCTCCAACCACTAGGCCAGGAAGCTATGCATCTAGCAAGAATCCAACATGGCCAAGAGGACAAAACACAGCTGGGGTCCAAGCTTGGCGGCAGAGTATCACCCAGGAGGAGGGCTCTGACTCCTTTACTGCTTGCTGCACAGGTTGCCGTGTCTTTAACCCTCTTTGTCACCTGTGGAGGAGATGGACTTGGTGAGCTGAGATCATCAATTTCTCCCGGCTTCGCTTCTGAGATGACAGATCAGTCGCCAGCCTGGTCTGATGATATGCAAACTCAAATTCTTCTTCTTCTTCTTCTTCTTCTTCTTCTTCTTCTTCTTCTTCTTCTTCTTCTTCTTCTTCTTCTTCTTCTTCTTCTTCTTCCCTCCCTCCCTCCCTCTCTCTCTCTTTCTCTCTCTGTAGATGATGTTAGCTCAGGAACCTTCCTTAGATCATAGTAGGTGTGTGCACTTCTTCCAGAATTAGCAAAAGAGAGCAAAGTCTGAAGAAAACCCAACCCACCACCAGTTTTGCTCCCTTTTTAAAAGCAGCTAGTGAGGAGGACAATTTCAATCCCACCCAGGTGCCCTGCTAACCTCATGTTTAGAGCCAGGCATGGGGTGCAGCAGGGCAGGCCATGGTGCAGATCAGAACCAAAACCCCTCAGAGTCCAGTTCTGAGTGCACTCAGAGCCTAGGGAAAGGTGCACTCACTCTCTCCCCAAGACCAATCACAATGCTCTCTGATCTTGGCTCAGCTTGGGTCAATCAATATTCAGGGCCCTAAGGTGGGTTTGTATACTCATAATCCAGGAAGTGTTTGTGCTTCCTGTTTTCTGCTTGTTCAGGCCCACCCATTGTGAGGAAGAAAGTATAAGATCAGTGTGGCTGCATTGCAGGGGTTTATGAACTGTCATCACTGTCATCACTGAGCTAATGACATCTGCCAACAAGCACAGCTGGTGAGGATGTGGAGCAAGGGGAACACTCCTCCATTGCTGGTGGGAATGCAAACTTGTACATCCACTGTAGAAATCAATATGGTGGTTCCTCAGAACACTGGGAATCAGTCTACCTCAAGACCCAGCTATACCACTCATGGACACATACCCAAAGGATGCTCCATCCTACCACAAGGACACTTGCTCAACTACATTAATAGCAGCTTTATTCATAATAGCCAGAAACTGGAAACAACCTATTATGTCCCTAAACTGAAGAATGGATAAAGAAAATGTAGTACATTTACACAATGGAATATTACTCAGCTGTTAAAAGATGACATCATGAAATTTGCAGGCAAATGGATGGAACTAGAAAAAAATCATCCTGAGTGAGGTAACCCAAACTCGGAAAGACAAACATGGTCTGTACTCACTCATGAGTGGATACTAGCTGTAAAGTATGGAATACTTGTGCTATAATCCACAGAAGGCTAAGTAAGAAGAACTCAAGGGGAGACCCCGTGGATCTCCCTGGGAAGGGGAAATGGAACAGGTTTTGCAGGTGGACTGGGGACCAGTGGGGATGGGAACAGGAGGGATCAGGTGGGGGCATGGAGGGAGAGAATACAGGGGGAGATGGCAGCAATTAGAGAGCCTTTTGGTGATGATGCAGTGGAAAACTAGTGCAGTAGAAACTCCCTGGAATCTACACGAGTGACCCTAGCGAAGACTCCTAGCAATGGGGATACAGAGCCTGAACCGGCCGCCTTCCAGTGTGGGACTGGGCCATCACCCCAACCACAGAACCTTTGATCTACAGTCTGTCCTGCCAGCACGATGTGCTGCCTTAATGGTGGCACAGGACTTGTGGGAGTGGCCAACTAATGACAGGTACAACTTGAGGCACATACCACAAGAGGGAGCCCATGCCTGACATACCTATTTCTGGGTGGCCAGGAACAAAAGGCTGGATAGCCGAGAGACCTAAGTTAGAACCAAACATGACTGGCAATCATAAAAAAAAAAAAAGTCACTTGTTGGTGTAACTGTCTTGTTAAATAAGAAACACAGAGCCAATTGCAGAGTTAAAAGCCAAGAGGTCAGAGCAATAGCAGAGAGCTGAAAACCTTACCCTTCACTGCTGCTCTGTCTTTCCTCTTCACAAGAGAGCTACTTCTTGTGTCCTGTCTTTTATATAGACTTTCTGTTCTGCCTTCTCATTGGTTTTAAATCCAGCCACATGACCTCCTCGTCACTGCCTGTCTGTACAGACCTCCAGGTCTTCTATGGTTGGTATTGAGATTAAAGGCATGTGTCACCATGCTGGCTGTATCCTTGAACACACAGAGATCCGCCTAGCTCTGTCTCCCAAGTGCTGGGATTAAAGGCGTGCACCACTACTGCTCAGCTTCTGCTAGGCTTGCTCTGACCCCAAGGCAACTTTATTAATATATAAATAAAATCACATTTTGCAAATAAAGTATCACCACAGTCAATGAAATGATTCCTAATGATATTCTGTTATACTCATAGATTGGTGCCTAGTTCAATTGCCATCAGAGGCTTCATCCAGCAACAGATGGGAGCAGAGGAGAAACCCACTGCCAAACACTAGGAACCTTGGGAACCCTGAAGATGGGAGAAGGGTTGTAGGAGCCAGTGTGGTCAAAGACACCATGAGAATATAGCCCACAGAATCAACTAAGCAGGGCTCACAGGGGCTCACGGAGACAGAAGTGGCAACCATGGAGCCTGAATGGGTCTCAGCTAGGTCCTTTACACATGTTACGGTTGTGTAGCTTGGTGTTCTTATGCGACTCCCAACAGAAGAATTGGGAAGTGTCTCTGACTCTTTTGCCTTCTCTTGGGATCCTTTTCCTCCTACTGGGTTGCCTCGCCCAACCCTGATATGAGGATTTGTGCCTACTCTTCTTGCAACTTGTTACACCTTGTTTGGTTGATACCCCTGGGAGGTCTGTTCTTTTGAAGAGCAACGGAGGAGGTGTGGCTCTGGGGAAGAGCAGAGGTGGGAGGGAGGCTGGGAGGAGTGGAGGGAAGGGAAACTGTGGTCAGGATGTAAGGTATGACAGAAGAAGAGAGAGAGATACAAACAAGATTGGAGCTAAACTTGAACTGGAAGCAGGGAGTTACCAGGGTTGGGGAAGAGGGTAGGTTCAGTGGAAGAGCAGCTTCTGGCTGGGAGCCGTACCTTGCCTGTGGGGCTCTAGTGTGACCCTGGTGTATGGAGCACAGCAGCCAGCCTGAGGGGACCAGTGTTCCTCCAATGCAGACACAGTCACTGAGCAAACCTAGTGATCACCACGGTGCTGTGGACCCAGAGACAGCAACGCAGACAGGCTTGACCTAACAGAGTACAACCTCAGGAAGGTTCTGGAATCTAAGGGTGGTGTGGACTCGGGGCAGACTTATCCACTGTGCAAAGTGACTCAGGGCTTATCTCTCTGTGGGGGTGGGGGCCTCACTCTACCGGGAAGCTAATCCTACAGTTTTGCATTTTGTTATCCCCAGAGCGACCACCTGCCTCAGATCTGGTGTGGACAGACAGGGAGAATGATATTGGAACTGCCCTTGAAAACATGGGCCGCATCCCCTGCTCTGTAGTAGGTGGGGTGTGAATCTCCTGTGCCTGCGCTGTATGGACCTCCCGGAAGTGAACCGGATATACAGAAAGAAGGAACAGAAGGAGACGCAACACCAGTTTGAGAACCAGAGCTTGGTGAGATGCATGGGCATACAGCTGCGACCAGAAACATTTATTTTCTTAGTTTTTTTTTTTTTTTTTTTAAACATGTATTTTGTGTGTATATGCTGTGTGCATGTGTAGACATGCACATGCCATGGCACACATATAAGAGGAAAATTTACAGGAGTTGGTTCTCTTAATATTAGTTTGGTCCCAGGGATCAGACTCAGGTCATCAGGCTTGGGGGCAAGTGGTCTTACCTGCTGAGCCATCTCACCAGCCTAAGAGTCTCTTTTCTAGGATTCGTTTCTCATTTAAAATGAGGCCTATGGGTGGATGTTCCCAGAGGAGAATGCCTGCATCTCTGGTGCTTGTTCATTAAGGTCAGTGAAGATGGACCAAGAGGACTAACCCCAAACTTGTTTCTGTCACAGGAATGCAGGGGAAGCAGGGATGCTGTCCACGTTCAGGATGCTGTTTGGTGCATTGCCTTGGCACTTGCCTCAATATGGGACCAATTGGAACAGAAAGGAAACCCCAGCATCTTTATGGCTCGGTAGCAGGGCTGAGATGGTTATGGGGACCTGAGTATGAACGGTTTTGGCGCTGTCGTGTTCAGAAATGACTGCAATGGCAGACAGCATTTCATCTGTCTTCATCCTGTTTTTCTAAAAACAGTTTAACAAGTGAAATCACTCCTAACTTCTGCTGTCTCTCTGGCGACCAGCAGAGGGAGATTCAGGGACACACTGAGGAGTCTTCTGCAAGGGTGGCCGAGCCTCCAGGACAGTCTGTCCAGGTGTAATGATTGACGGTGCCCTCTTCATTCTCAAAGGCATACCACACTAAATACATTACAAGCCATTCCAAGTTGAAATACAAGTCTAGAACAATCCTCACATTTACTCAGGCTCTTAAGATTTCCATTTTTTTTTCTTTTCTGTAGAACCAATGCTCATGCTCCCTCTGCACACTCTGACCTTGATACTCAAGCCAGCTAGTAAATACCAACTTCAAAGGCTAGCACACATGCTACCTTCTGTTACTTTCCCTGACTCTCCAAGGGCAGAACTGATGCAAGCCAGCTGTGTTTCCACAAGAATCTCCCACTTAACCAAAACTTGATGTGATGGAGGCTTCTGCACCCTGGCTCCCTCTGAAGGTCAGGGACTATGGGGAGTTTGTGCACCCAGTGCCCAGTACACGGCTTGGTGCACACAGATGTTCCTCAGGTGCCAGGAGCATCACCAGAGAGAGGCATTAAGCTTAGCACAGGTCTTCAGTCAGAGGAAGTTAAGAAATCAGAGGTGGCTAACCCCTGCTCATTTTGTAGAAATGTACGTGGCTAGCTGCACACTGGCAGCCTCAAAAGCTTGAAAAAGAGTGACTAGAGATGTGTGGATTCAGTTTTGTTACCTGATGATCTGGCCGAGGTGGATCCATGGGCAATGGGGCACTACCCTAGAGCTCAAGGTAACAGGTTCTCTCCTCAGCTTCTGCTCAGCCTTCTGCCTCCTACCATGAGCTCAGGCTAAGAAGCATTTCTTTGGAGGAGTGGAGACTGGGGCCAGGGCCAGGAGCTGAATCCATGATAAGGACAGTAGGTGAGGGCAAAAATGAAGAGAAGACAAAGTATGTGCCTACTGAAGGTCTCTTTCAAGAGATTGAGTTAAATTTATTAGGAAATAATCCTGTCCCCGTGCCGCATACTGACTCACAGCACTGGCCAGCAATGGCTGGCTCTCTCCACAGGACTCTTGCAGAGTGTCCCTAAAAATCTGGAATGGCTCTGAAAGTCCAGGTGACCAGCATCAGACTCTGGCACGGAAGATGTTTCTCATGTAAAGAAGCTGACAGTCTTCATACTGTATGATGTCATTCATGACAAGAAACTGGATGCAAACCAGACCACTATGTCTAAGGCCCGCTCTCAAGACAAAGAAGTCTGGGTGCTAGCCTTGTCTTCAGCTGGAAAATCTGGTGTATTCTGTCTCCAGAGCCAGAAGCTTTAACACCAAAGACTCCTTTCTTACCTGGGGACATCTTCCAACTACTGGGTTCAGTTACCTGCCCAGAAACAGGAGACAGCCATTTCCACGATCTCTGTCTGTCACTGAGTGGTAAGAGCTGGGGGGAGGCGCAGGGTCTGTGAGGAATGGCTCACTTGGGGGTCACACTGACAAGGCAGGATGCTCCCCAATGGGAAACTTATTTGTTGAGGCACAGAGGATCTTTTCTTCTTATCTGTGTTGCCTTTTTCTATGTCCCTCATCTGTCTCATCTTACATAAAATCCAAGTGTAGGATAATGAGTGTCTGTGTTCTGACCTCCAGGGCTAAGAGAAGAGCCGCTGTCTCTACAGACTCGTAGCAGAAGCGATGTGTGTGGGCAGGGAACACGCTTTGGACTCCTGTGTGGAGCCCTATTTACTGTGCAGCAGGTGCTTTCCACCAGGGACGAGTGTGTGGGATTCTATTTTAGAATTCTGGAAGTGCCAGCGCGAGAGAGTAACCTGGTAGAGTTAGCTCTAAAAAGACTCCCCTAACAATTAAAAGCAATAGACCGAAGGAGCCATACGGGATGAATAAATTATTAAACTACTAGGAAGTTGCTATAAATATGCATGCAATTCAATAATTCATAATGGACGGGTACCACAAGGCCCTGCTGGCTACAGCAGCAGCTAGCATCCCGGGACACGTGCCAATGGCTTCTTGACAGACAAGCGTGGGTGCAGGAGAGTCGAGAGTCTCAGAAGAGAGGCCCTCAGCACTCACCACACGCCAGTGAGAAGCACGGCAGACATGAGAGCCTTTTGCTGCCCCGAGGGACAGAGCACGTCCCTCCAACACTCAGGGCAGGAAAAGGCACATTTAGCTTGCAGCTCTCGGCCTCAGTTTTAATCGCAGCTCCAACCTCTTCTCTCAAGAACCAGAAGGGCTTCCAGTGCCCTTTCTCAGTTAAACAAAATATGTGTTATTACGGTGTGGTGTTGTGGAGGCACGTGTGTGTGGCGGTGTGCATGTGGAGGCCAGAAGACAACCTTTGGGAGTTGGTTCTCTTTCTACTCTGAGGCAAGCTATCTATGGTTTTGGCTGCTCTGGGGTACTCCGGGTGGGCTGGTTCATGAGCTTCTGGGTGATTCTGTCTCTACCTCCCATCTTGCTACAGGAGCACTCTGATTACAGATACCACTGCATCTAGGTTGTTTTTTGTTTTTTTATTTTGTGTGAGTGAGTATACGTGTGTGTGTGTTTCTGGGGATGGGACTCAGCTAGTGAGGTTTGCACGGCAAGTGCTTGTTATTCACACCACCATCTCACTGGCCCCTAGCATCTCAGATTTTATAACGGCACATGTTCTGGAAGTGCAAAGAACACACTTGGAAGAAGGGCCTCCACATCACTCCATTTAAAAACTCATTCACTGTCTACAGAGAAACACAGCATTACCCTAAGGAGGAGAAATAAGGGCCCCGAAGCTCACCTAGTGCCCTGTCATCAGCTCGAACATTTTAGCTTGGAAATGTGAAACGGTGCAGATTTCTAAGCCTTCCACACTGCTCACCTGCTGCCTGCCCCGTGACACTGGCACTTTCTGCTCTCTGTATCCTACGGGTTTCTATGCCACATCCTACCCATTAAGGCAGAGGAATGGACCTGGCAGAGACAAGATGGTAAAACCACCGAGATGCCTTTCCCTGGGACTGCCTAGAAAACTTACGTGCAGTCCCACACACGATCTGCAAAGAGCAACACTGGGTTATCAATTAAAACCACCTGCCAGGCAGAGGGGCCGGCACAACCTTCTGAACTGCCAGCCTCGGCTTGCTCTTTTTTTGTACTGACCTCACTGGATACAGACACTCTGGCTTATGGCTTTATGGCTTTTCACTGATGTCCATGCCTGTCTGCCCACAGTCCCTCAGCCTCATATGTGTGCAGAGCAAGAACACACAGTACTGACCTCATCCCACCCAGATGAAGAGGAGAAGCTGAGAGCTGAAGGGATCTCCCCTGTGGTCACAGGACTATGTAGCTGTTGTATATACAACCTCAGGACTGTGGCCCAAGACACCTAATTCTTGGTCTCTCTGATCTTCTGGTATGATTGATGGGACCCCTGGTCTCTTGGCGACACACACACACATACCAAACATACAAACAAACAAATAAGTAAGTTAAAAAAAAAAAAAAGTAGCTGCCTATTGCTACCTAAACAGTGCCAAAAGATTCAGGGTCCAAACTCACAGGTTTGTCAGCCTGGGCTTCCAGCCATAGATGTTGCTCTTCACAATTCAGACTCTGAAACGCAGCAAAGTTCCTGCTGTGCTGTATGAAACATCCCCCAAGCTCATTGCTGAAGGCTTGGTCCCAAGTTGGAAGTGCTATTTTTAGCAGTTTTGGAAACTTGTGAGAGGTGGTGCCAGCTAGGGGAAGGTCACCGGGGGCCTCCCCTGGGGGCTGGCCCTTGTTCCAAGCCTCCCTCTCTGCCTCGTATCTACCACAAATAGGTGGCTTCTGCCCCCTGCTCCTGCCACCATGATGCTGTGCCTGACCTCAGGCCTCGACTCAGGGGTGCTAAGGACTACGGATAGAAACTGTGAGCCGAGGGCGGGCGGTGGTGGCACACGCCTGTAATTCCAGCACTCGGGAGGCAGAGGCAGGTGGATCTCTGTGAGTTCGAGGCCAGTCTGATCTACAGAGCTAGTCCAGGACAGGCTCCAAAGCTACAGAGAAACCCTATCTTGAAAAGCCCCCCCCCAAAAAAAAGAAAGAAAGAAAGAAAAAAGAAAGAAACTGTGAGCTGAACTACACAGCTCCACAGCTCTTCCTTTTAACTTGTTTCCTCTGGCAGCTGTCACAGTCACGGAAAAAGTGGCTGATACATCTACACTATAGGAATGCCATGAAGGTGGATCTGTGACAGGAGAATGTCTGTGACCACAGTAACGGGTTCCCAGAACCTCTAATCAGACACACCGTAGCACGGAAGGGTGGTGTGTCCCTAACAAGGGGACCGGTTTCCCAACAGACTACAAGCTTAGTTCTTGAATTAATTTGTGTTTGCCAGGGGAAAGGCTACAGACAACATGAGTGAGACGGCAAGAGGATACCAAAAACCCCTAAGAAAACAAGGCTTTGGAAGAAAATTAGAAACATCCCATAATAAGAACCTGTACACAAAGAATCGGTATGTTTATAACAAACACTTCTACTCATGTGTAAATCACGTTTCCCTTAGAGAGGCCTGGCCTGCAAGCTGAAAGAGAGCTCCACATCGCTCTCTCACTTGGGCAGTCGATAGAGATCAGACCGCCACTCAGTGGCAGCGCGAGCTGCTGAGGTATTGCACCGTGAGGTTTTGTGTACCTTGCAAATGTTTGTTTGTGTTGAAACAGCACAGTCCTACAAAGGCTGAGAGCGGCTGCTTTTTCCAGAAGACACTCAGAGGCCCAGTTCCAGCAATGCACAGCTGTCCTGTCTATCCCATGCCACCCTTGCCTGGTGTACAAGACCCAGATGCAGCAGACTCCCAGACAGGGGCATGGTGATCACGTAGATGCTACCGTTGGAGGTTTCACATCTTTCCTCGACTCTCGGGATTGGTCACAAGTGTCCCATGAGCCTGCCAGAAGGTAGAACAGTACTGTTGGGTGAACAGGGTTGTATGGCTTTCTCGGAGGCAAGGGCCTCCCCCTAACCAGGCCCCATGCCATAGTGCACTGTGAACTTCTGAGATGTGACACAGGAGGGTGTTTGTTGGATGTCCTGGACCCTCTGACCACGAGACTCTTTATTGGAGAGCTTGTTAGGCCCAGCATGCTAAGAAGCTGGCTTCAGATGATGCTGTACAAAGAATGTTCTCAGCCCTGTGCCTGGCTTAGCTGGAGGCTGGGGGCAGATGGAGCCTGTGGCCTGGCCAGGGGAAAATGTCCAGGCTGTGGTAAGGGCAAGCCAGGCTGGAAATCTAGGTTGGGCTGCTTGCTAGCTGCTGTACCTTTGTGCTTTCAACACAAGTGGTCCCAGGGCCAGCTCCTCTCAGTGGACAACATGACAGCTGTGGGTGGATGAGCTGCTTACAGCTGACATTGGTGCTTAGGCACCGCTGAGAATGGCCAGTGACCACCACCCATAAAATGCTCATCTTTCCACATGAGAGATTCTTATTTCATTTCGTTTCTGACCCAGAACCTCAGGCTCCAGGGGATGGGATGCCTTTCCACGGCCCCACAGCACTGAGGCTAACAGCACCCAACTCTTCCTCTCCTAGCCACACACCCACCATGCTGCACTCTGCCCCAGCAGCAGAGGGGATGCTGGACATCACGAGCAGTCGCTCCAAGCAGCAGGCATGCTCAGTGTACTCAGAGTGACACAGTCCTGGAGCCAGGGAAGCAGCGGCTGCTCCTCAATTAGAAATCACTAGGTCAGGGAGAGAGGCAAGCCTTCTGATGGACGGTAAGTTAAAAAAAAAAAAAAAGAAAGGAAAAAAAAAAAAAAAAGCACAGCACACTAACTGCACAGGGAGCTCCTGGGTCTGCTCAGTGCTTTCCTGCTCGAAAATGAAAAAGGGAATTGTGACTGGGCAATGTGCCTGCCCTGCAATGGGGCCTACTCCACTTGGAGGTGTAGAAGCCGGTCAGTGGTGACAGCTGACAGCTGTTGACCTTGAGACCCACCACTGACAAGGTCCCAAGGACTGGGCAGATGCCTTCTTTCTACAAACATTCTACCACTGAGCTACATCCCTAGCCACCCACAAAAATTCTTTAAAAATTCTTTAACTTTATTTTATGTGCCTGATGACCTCGGAGACTAGAAGATGGTGTTGGGTTGGAACTGGAGTTTGGAGATGGTTGTGAGCCACCATGTAGGTACTGGGAATCAAACCTGGATTCTCTGGGAGAGCAGCAAGTGCTTGTGATCACTGAGCCCTCTTTCTAGCCCTCTGCCCCCTCCTGTCAATACCTGTGGAAATAGTTGTTGGGTTAAAATTAGGTAGACAGCCTCTCAAGCAATATAATAACGCTTAAACACAAGCATCACAGCGCGCGTGGGGGACCGCGTGTGGAGCACCAGTTCTCTGACAACATGGGAAGAAGAGGGCAGGCTGCAGCAGGCAGGGGGGGACATCAGCCTAGCTCATCACCTGTGCCCCTAACCATGAGAACCCGCCACAGAATTCAACAGGAGCTATTTATCACTTTCTGCACACATCAACTTGTCACAAGTAATAGTTAATCTGATGATCCTAAATTGGGCCTGACAGCATGTCTCTTGATACATCATGCCCGGATTTAGCAGAGATAAACAACGTTGTTAATTTTTCCAACAGGGGAAACACATATCGGCCCAGGATTGCTTGGTGTCCACTTCACAGCCACATTGCCCTGGCTAAGTGAACACTGTGGCCAGGGTTTTGCAAGCGTAATATCCAATGGCTTATGTAATTATTGCATACCAAACTTTAGGGACAAAGAGGGTATGACAGTGAGATACAGAAATTCTATGCCACTCATGAAGAATCAGCGAGAAAATGAGGCTGAATAGGCCCCAAATGAAAACAAACAAACAAACAAACAAATGAAACAGCAACTCAGAAACACAGCCAGTGTGCGAGTCTAAATTGAAGTCTAGATGTCTTCAGGCACCAAGAAAGAATCTTTTAAATATAGCTCCTCTCTATCATCACAGCAACTCTAAGTATTAAATTCAGCAGGAGGGTGGCTATCAGCTGCCACACTACTCCCAGGCTGGTCACCATCTATGAAGACGCTTTAACCACTAACAGGAATGATCTTGTCACCTCAGTACCCAGTGATTGACAGCCCTTTTCTAAGGTCATCAATGAGGAGGAAGCCCACAGACCCGTATCCGTAACCAAAGCCACAGCGTTAGGTGGCCAGAGTTCAATGTCCCAAGAAATCCTCTTTACGTGTTATGTGCCCAGCCATAAAGTCCCAACACTGTGAGGGACAGCCGCCCCTCAAAGCTGTATTCCTTGACGGCATGTCAGTGGTGAAGCAATACAGACAGACATGTCCTGCACAGCCATGGCTCTGTTTCCTCCAGCCACAACGGTTACCCCTAAGAGCAAGTCCTTGAAAGCAGCTGAGTATTTAGTCCCTCTGAGGCAGTATTCGAGAAGACTCTTACCCTGACTGAGAAAGGAAACACCGTATCAACAGTTCCTCAGATGAAAAAATTAAACAATGATAAAACCCATGGGCACACACACACACACCCCTATAATTTGATATTCATTGTTTCCTGGCATCCCAGGTCTTCTAACGGGGCTTGCATTTCTCCACCATACCTTATGTAAGAGCCACTCAACCTGTAGGACAGCAGTCCTTTAGTCTCTAGACCACCTACAAGGAGCGTGACTTGCTGATGTCCAATGTGTGTCATGTGTGTCCTTGGGGAAAGGCAGAACCTACAAGGACCAGAGGCACTCGCAGCTTTAGCGTTAAGAAGACCCAGATAAACTCACAAGACAAGAGTTCCTGGGCTGGAGAGATGGCTCAGTGGTTAAGAGCATGTCCTGCTCCTCCCAAGGGTCCGAGTTTGGCTCCTAGCACCCACATTGGGTGGCTCATGACCACTTGTAACTCCCGCTCCAGAGATGCCTCTGGCCTCCACACTTCCCTGCACTCCTATATGCATACTGACACACATGCACACACAGCTGAACAAATAAAGGAACAAAGAAACAAAAATCCACAAGAGGTCCTGAGCATTTTCGGTACGGAGAGACTGCAAACTATAATCACTAATTAACACAGCCCTTTCCAGAGAGATTCTGTCTCGGGCTCCAGGCCAGACACTCAGGTAAAAGAATAAACATGTGAAATCAGGCTCCTATCTCATTCTAACTCTCTGGACTGCAGTGGCTGCATTTTATATTGTGCCTTTATCTTGCTCTCATTAGAATGTTGAATGGTAATGCCTTCCATGTCAGACACTGAAAAGGGGATGTGTCCATCCAGATCTGCACCTCGGGGGCTGTTTGTTAAGCTGTGTTTGCCAGGCGTTGTGGTGTGTTGTTTGGGTGCACAAACATGTGCAGCATGAAAGTAACCATGTGAGGTGGGACTAGCGTGCTGCTGGGCACCCACACACTCCCTGGGCTCTCTACAAATGTTGCACAATGATTTTCTGTGAAGCCTTTATAGCATGAGGCTGGAAAGGTGGCTCAGATGTTAACAGCACTTTCTGCTGTTGCAGAGGACTTGGGTTTGGTTCCCGGAACTCACACAGAGGCTCAGAACCATTTGTAACTCCAGTTCCAGGAGATCCAATGCTTTCTTCTGACCTCTGCAGGCGTCAGGCACCTACATGGTGCACACATGTACATGCAGACAAAATACTCATACACTCAACAAATAAATAAATTCTAACATGTTTAAATTAAAAACCTCTACAGCACCTCTAATCCTGGAGTGGAGTAATTTTTAAACCTCTGGAAACTAGTCTCCCAACAGAGATGGGAGGTCTGCAAGGACCAACCAGCAAGCTTTCTGTAAACCTACTTCTGCTTTTCTTTAGCTGGGCTCCAGGAGCCCCGAGAATACGGAAATTACTAAAGCATGCTGAGTTTTGACCGATTTTCAAAACTACAGATCGTCATTTTCATCTCCCATGTTCCACCACAAATGTCTCAGCAGAGAAGGAGACACATGTAAAAAGGCTGGGCTCCAGACCAGGAAACAGGCACCAAAGCTTAGTGATCTGCCTGTGGCCAGCCAGCAGTCACAGGCCAGGACCCCAGAGACAACCGGAGGGTTAGGGGCCAGGATTCCTGGTAGCTCAGGGATCCTTTCCTTTCTTAAGGACAAAAAATGGTCCATGCATAACTCTGACTCTTGAAGGTGACATGCCCCAAGTTGTTTAAGTCAGTGACAGAAAAATTGTAAAGCCTAACAGGAAAGAATCAAGCTCAAGCCTGTGATGGGGGGGGGGGGGGGGGGGAGCTGCAGGAGGGGAGGCTGAAGTGGGGGAGGGGCTACAGAGGGGGAGCTGAAAGGGGGGAGGCTGCAGCATGGAGGCAAGGTTTGAACTCCCCCAAAGACACCTGGGGATTCCAGAGCGGCCTGCCCCACCCTGCCTACTTCCTCCCTCTCTGCTACTTCCATTTCGTGGGCGCTGTCCTGCCAGGGCCAGAACGTTCTGCCGTCCTTTCCATCCAAGTCCCACATGGAACAGTTTCTGCCCAAGGAAAACAAACTTCACTCTCAGCTGTCTTTGCTCGTGGCCCCCCGGGCACCACCCTTCTCATTTAAGGCAAGTTTTGTTTTTCCACGCAGGTCTAAACAGGCTTTAACAGCGATGAGTCATCAGTTTTTACCCTGACTCACACTTCCCTCTATTGGTATTTTTCCTTCCTGATTTCTTTTCTTTGCAACAGCCTTGTGGATTTCCAGTCTCTGAAATCAGGGTGTCCACTTGGGTACCAGTGTTTGGAAGTACAGGGTCTCAGCTCCTGGGCAGGTCGGTTCAGATGTGGGCTGTCATGTCACACTAGCAGCTGAGGAGAAAGCTGTCTTGACAGAAGCCTGTGCCACTTGCACAGACACCCCAGTGCCCTGTGACCCTCAGAGCCTGAGCTGACACTCAGGGTAAGTAAAAACAGCAACAGTGCCCCCTTCTGAGATGACCTGAGCTGGGATCCAGCGTCCAGTAATGCAATCCTATTCTGCAAGGATGTTCCTGAACTGCAAAGTTACAGGGAGCCCCCTCCCATGCCCCGCCCCCACTCTTCTCAATAATCTGCCCCAGGTCTTGGGGGAAACACCACTAGTCACCAGAACAGAGGTGGTGTGCTGGAGAGTGGCGAACACCTCTGCAGCTAGACCTGTGAGTCAAATCCAATCGCCGCCAGTTCTTTCAGTGTGATGGAGAACATGGCCTTAGTCTTTCTGGGCTGAACTCTTCAACCATAAAATGGAACCACATCAGCTTCCCTGCAGGACGTGCCGCCGCCCACGAAAGGAACTAACTAGCTGAGTGTGAGGGTAGTTTACATTTGCCATTATTTGGTCCGGAGACTTTCTGAACAAGGCCGGATTGCTTGTTTAACACCCACGACAGCCTTCTAAACCTCTTATCCTCCAGGGCCCAGGGAGGACGCCCTGTCATTACAAATTCAATAGGCTGAATGACATACTTTGCAAAGCAGATTAGAGTCCCACGAAAAACAAAATTTTCAACGCTACTCTGTGGACAGTTCCCCGGTATCTGCCTCCTCCTCCCCTCAGGAGAGCCTGCAAATCCAGAAGGCCACAGGGAGCTGCAGCAACTCTCTCAGGAAGGAGCTTCTGGCTCTTAGAGTGCGCCCTCCACAGGCTGGGGTATGTGTACACCTCGGAGAAAGGCTTCGCGTCTCAGTGCCTGGAGTGGAGGGAAATGCGTCTCAGGTCCAGCAGATCCACGGACACAGATTGGCCTGTGGTCTGCAATTAGTTTAAGAGGTTCTGCCTACTCCCTGTCATCCAGAGGAGGAAGGCCATGGCTGGTAAGGTCCTGGCCCAGGGTGAAGGAGACCAGGACTTGAGTACTGTTCAGCCTCGGCCCCAACCTGCTAGTCTACCAGTGTGTGTGTGTGTGTGTGTGTGTGTGTGTGTGTGTGTGTGTGTGTGTGTGTGTGTAAAGAGAGAGAGAGAAGGAGAAAGAAAGCGAGAGAGAGACTTAAAAAATTAAGAAGAGAAAGAGAGAGAACAAAGATCTCAGGCCTCTCTTTTCTCTCCAGATTAGAGAAAAACAACCATCATTTCCAGAAAAACAGGATAAAAACCAGGCCAGTATTAGCGGCCCCTGGAGCATCAATTCCCACAGTGAGACAGTGGTGTCGGGAGGACCAGATGTCACCTGTGCATGCCGGGAGATCCTCCCAGGAGGGAACCCCTGAAATGAGGCAGGCTGATGCTGCACAGGGCTCTGGTGACATCCCTCTGTCTTCTCTGGGGACAGGGAGACAGCTCTCCCTGACTGCGGACGCCAGCAGCCATTTCAGGGGTGAAGGGCGAAGTCTTCCCTCCTCTTCTCTGGATGGATCTGGGAAGGGATGGTGCTTCAGCCTCCGAGGCCTGGAAGGCCTCGGGACACAGCAGTGCCGTCTTTGTGGTGTGTCTTGACTCTAAGGATCCAGACTGCAGAACTGGGAGGTATCCAGGGGAACTGACTCTCAAGGTGTCAGGACAGCAGGTAGCTGACAGAAGGATATGGCAGAAGCAGCTCCAGGAGCTCGTGAGCAGAGAAGTGGCCACGATCCAGTCAGTGCTACGACAGAGGAAGGAAGGCCCAGGTACTTATGTGAAACCCCAGCTCCAAGTGTTTCCCAGTCTGCTGGGCCACAGTAATCAGGTGTGAGGTGTATGAGGGATGGGCTGTGGCCTTGGCCTCAGTGAGGAGATTTTCAGGAGAAAGTGCTGATTCCTTGGTTCTAGCATGAGAGCTCAACAAAGCACCTGGGAAGCAGGAAGGAGAGGAAGTTCAAGGCCAGAATGGCATGCTCAGTGTGCAGGCAGTCTGATGGGTTTCTGCATCCAGGCTGAGACAGCTAACTAATATGCAGTTAACAGAAAAGAAACAGTATCAAAATTTTCTCCCCTGCCCTGGGTGTGCACACGCGTGTGGAGGCCGGAGGTTGACACTGAGTATCTTGTTCAATGGTTTTCTACCTTACTGTGTTTGAGACAGGGCATCTCACTGAACCTAGATCTCTACAGCTCAGCCTGCTAGCTAGTAACCCCAGGGTTCTGGACTATGTCCCCCAGAGCTGGGATTACAGGTACAAGCCACCACGCCCAGCTTAGGAGGGGCTGGGGCCTGAAAACAGTTTCCATGCTTCTGTGGTGGCAAGGGCTTTACTGACTGAACCGTCTCCCCAGCCCCGGTTATCACGTTACCATTCTCTCTCTCTTAGGCAAGAAAAGTGGGGTCTTCTTTTTATTTCTTTGCCACTGGTGTTTGTTTACAGACATTTAGTCTGTTACGAATTGTGTTCTTTTGACCTACTGGTAATCTGGCATTCTTCTTCATTTCTATTGGGTTTCTACTTGTCTTGACAGTTTGACCTCGGCTTTAGTGAGCTGGCAACGCTCCAAAACATCAAAGCAGAGGATCCTTCAGGTGCTGGAAGGGTTTAGTTTCCAGGGACAGGTGACAATGACCGCCAGGGCACCACAAGCTTCTGCTCCATTTTCTTAGGGCTTTTGGGAAATGAGTTACAAGCTAGTGCACGGAGTGCAGTTCCCGAGTGAGTGAGGGAAAGCAGACCCTGTGGGATGACCTCACCGACACACACTCTTCTGTCAGTGAGGTCACCTCGACAGCCTGCCCGTCAGTCCAGGTGACACATACCTGCCTCCGCTGCTTCGGTGCACACGTATGTCCCCCCAGGACCTGGCTGTCACTGTGGACAGTTAGGAACATTTCATCCGGCAGTCCCCTAATGAGGTTTTCTTAGGGGCTGATCAATCCTTGATGTCCTCCACTGGCTTTGTTTTCTCCAAAGCATAAACTCACCAGCCTTCTAGGCTCAAATGAATGACGAGCCAGGAGTGGATCCCGCTTGAAAAGTGAATGCCTGACCGTGATCCACAGCATCAGCCTGGAAGACTCGGGGAGCTGCATGCTGTGAAAAGGGGACGGTGGTGTGCTGGGGAAAGGAGCAGGAAGAGAAGAATGGGCAGGAGAGGTGATCCAGGCCTCAATCCAGTGTCAACAGCATGACTCTGCCTCTTCAGAAGGAGCATCAATGCCGATCCCCTTCCCTCACACCTAATCCTCACACTTGCCCATCAAAACTCTGTGTGATGGCTCAGTAAGTAAGGTGCTTGCTGCCAAGCTTGACAACCTAAATCTGAACCTGGCGACCCACCTTATGGGAGAGAACTGAGCCCCCCCCCCCATTTGTC
This sequence comes from Onychomys torridus, assembly GCF_903995425.1. Classification (NCBI taxonomy): domain Eukaryota; kingdom Metazoa; phylum Chordata; class Mammalia; order Rodentia; family Cricetidae; genus Onychomys; species Onychomys torridus. The sequence continues at coordinate 69,347,522 of NC_050457.1, read as the reverse complement.
CTCTGATCTGCACACATGTACTGTGGCATTAACACACACACACACACACACACACACTGTAATTAAATTGTTTCTATACGCTTCTAGGTCCAGCGAGTACAAATGTCCTGATGTGAATTCAACAGCATATCCATTAACAACATTCACGTCAGTTGTCCTAGCTTTGGACTCAATACACAGTGGTCTGAGTGCTGGCTGAAGGTTCAAGTGCTGAGATTTAATCCCCACTGGGAAGGCCCAGTGTCTATGGTATTTAGAGTGGAAGCCTAAGGGGGATGCTTGGCATTATGTAAGGTCATCAAGCATATGACTGAACACTGGTGGCTTTGTAAGGAGAGGGGCAGAGGCCAGAAGACAGACACAGAGGACACACACATGCACACATACATGTACAACCCCCCCTCCCCCATTATTGCCATGGGATGCACCGTGCCACCTTGTGATTCTGCAAAGGCCATGGCCAAATGCAGATCCTCAGCTATAAATCTCTGGAACCACTTGCCAAAACAAAGCCTTGCTTTGTAACCCATCATTTTAGGAGTTTGGTTGCAGAAATGCACAATGTACTAAGATCACGAGACACCAATAAGCCTTTCTGCATGAGGAGCACAGGTTTCAAATGCAAACACGGAAACAGCTTCTGAGACACATGTCAGTCGACAGCTTCTTTCCTTGTGACTCACACAAGCTCGCTCGCTCGCTCGCTTGGTGGCAGTACAACTGTTTTGACTGAAATAGCAAAGACATACTTGAAAGATCTAAGACATATTCTATTTTTCTCTAGCATGCTGTGCTTGTCCCACACGGAGCTCTACTTTGTGAAATCCTGGGGAGGCTGAGCCAACTGCACCCAGGGCCACACACCATGCAGCTATGATGACTGTGTATCATTGGCAAATCCTTAGGCTCGGGTTCACCATAACTCTTGAAGTCATGTCTGCAAAGGTTCCATCCCAGCTTCTCCTTAGCAGAAGAGTCTTCCAGCACTCGCAGGAACCTGGCTCGGTGAGCTCCCCCTACCGGCAGGGTCATGAGATACTGCCTGCTCAGCCGTGGCCTGAGTCAGCAGTCCAGCAGCTATCTTCATGGCTTCTCTGCCCACGCCCATCGCCAACAAGGCGCTGGCTGTCATCATGGGTGGTTAAGAACACTGAGTTGGGCTGTTTTCTACATGCTGCTTCTCAGGAGCTGAAGCACCCCAGATGCCCTCTGCTGTGATACTTCATTCTGGTGATAAGCATAACTTCAATTATCTAGGCTTAGAGTCGCCGAAGGAATGTAAGCTTACTAGCCTGCCCTGCATAGGGAAGTCCCCGGCACCCAGCAGTGCTGTGTGAACCCTGGCAAGTGCTGAAAGCTGCTGTTGAAAGGCCACTGGGATGTCAAATCTCTGTCCCCCACGCATATCTACTAGAAAACTGGAGGCAGTGACATTCTAGCAACTTAACGAGTTAGTGCCTAGTGCCGAGGGTGCCTAGAAGGATTAATCTTTAAGACTGTAGCCCCGTGACAAACATTCATTCCGCTGAGAAGTGTGGGTCGAAGAGAATCTTAGGCATACTAGATTTAGAGACAGTCATGTGACCCAGTTCTGACAAATGGCTTTGTCATAGCACCTTCTTGCTTTTAAAACCAGACACAAGAGATGCCTGCTTCATCTTCCAGGTCCCACTTGTGTGGATGTGGCCATCTATCTGAGCCTAAGGAAACAAATGTATGATGAATTCAGGTCATCGGTGTGTATCTGGCCCAGCTGCCCTGGCCCTTCTTTGTAACAAGAGCCTCAATGGTCTCTATATATATCAATTTATTAAGGGGTTCTATGAGGAAAACAGACTCACTGTACAGGATAAGGTAAATCCAGTTGCAGAGTCCTTGGAAAGCTGGGGACTGATCACAGGCTGCTTCATGCCACCTGATCTAGTCTTTACTACCTAAGAGTGGTCTTCACCACCTAGGAGCACAGCACCTCCTTTCTCCTCCCTTTTAAGTGGTTGTATAGGCAGGTAAGAAGCACTGCCTCTATCAGGCCGGACAGTCCAAGGTCATGGGCAGGGCAAATTCCCTCTACACTTCTTCAATGAGACTATCATGTCCAAGCATCGTCTTTCCCTTTCTCTCTCAGAACAGTGCTGGGCCCCCTGGGATGGCAGCCATAGCCCTGTAGGAAATCCTTTCAACACCTGAGTGTGCACTTTCCAGCTAAGAAAAAATGGAGGCTGGACTACAAGCCAGTGCTCCCTCGCCTTTTCTGAGGTGACATCCATAGGACACAAGAATCATCATTTCCTTAAATTATACAATGTGACAGCGTTTACTAAATTCATTTTCTTATGGGACCATTGTCACTATCTAATTCTAGAACACTCCATCATCTTCAAGGGAACCCATATCCATTAAACCACCATTCTGTATGGGCCCTCTTTTTTCCCCAGCCATCAGTGGCCAGTGAGCTACTTTCTGTCTCTATAGATTTCCTTCCTTCAGACATTTCCCACAAATGATACCAGAACCATCTGCTGGTGTCTGCTTCCCTTACTTGGCAAACGTTTTTCAAGTTCCACCTAGTGTTCTAACAAGACTCAGCCCCCACTCATTCTCTCAGCTAAATAATATTGCACCATATGGATGGAGTACACTCTTCTTGTTCATCAGATGATAGACACTTGGCACGGGGGTCACCTTTTAGCTCTTGTCAACAGTGGTGCACCAACCATCCACAGAGAGGCTTTTGTCTGATCCCTGATTTTGAATCCTCTTGGGTAAACACCTAGAGGGAGATCTGCTGAGTCACAGATTAGTGCTGTTCAGCTTCTGAGCCGCCGACACATTGCCACAGCACTGAGGCCTCTTTGCTGTGCTGTGCTTGCTTAGGCACTTATAATGGTAAGAAACAATCAAACTGATCACCTTTGCCATTTTCAAGTGTACAGTTCTGCAGCGCTGAGTGTGTTCACTGTGCTGAGACAAAGCCTTTTCCTCTGAGCATCAAGACCGTACACTGAACACTCCCTCCCCATTCTCCCCATACCCCTTGCTAACTTCCCCTCTACTTCTAATCTACAAATGGGACTGCACTGGACCTACCAATGGAATCCTGCAGGCTGTGTCCTTTTGCTCCTGGCTTCTTTCACTTGGCACAGTGTTCAAGATCCTCTCATGCTGTGGCAGGAGACACAATTTCTCCCTTTTAAAATTCTAAATAATATTTGAGTGTATGTTCTAATAGAAATACACTTTTTTTTTTTTTTTGGCACAAACAGCCTTTAGAGGTTGCAATAATAAATGAAGAGAGGGGATGTGTCAACTATACTCCTGGGGCAGCATCCACGGGGCAGTCGCTGTCCTGTGAAAGCTAAGGGACCTTTTTAAGTGTGACATGACTCTCAGTCTCCCAATCCACAATAATTCACCTTCAATGACTAAACCCTGTCCCAAGGGATGAATATAAGCAAAATCAATGAACGCTTTGCCAAGAGAGTTGAGCAACAAAGGAACACGGCCAAGAAGGTGAAAATGGCTCTTCCCCATCCACAGGCACAGCCCATTCACCTGTCCCAACTCGCTGGAAGAAGTCAGCGAGTTAGTAGGTTTCCTAGAAATACAGATTTCAAGAATCTGCCAGGCATTTTCTGAGCATTGTGCTGTTGTGCAGCTGAAGCCAACAGCGGTACTTAGAAGAGCTGAAAGGTTCAGGTAGATGAGGCCGTAGACTCAACCAAGGCTCTTGTTTCCGTGTAGTTATTGTTATACATTTTATTTTATAAACCCAAGCTTGGCTCACATGTTCATGGTAAGCAAACACTCCTGATACACAGGGAAACTCTTGGAGTCTCCATAAACAGAATAGAGTGGCCAGCCCTGGTGTGGGCATATTATTTCTTCCCTCCTCCACATGCTGAGAGACAGCCCTCCTAGAATGGAGGGTGCATCTGGCTTCTGAGGGCCACTGAGAAGCTGAAAAACCACTTCTGGTTTCCACACCTGCTATAGAGCCAGATGTTGGATAAATGCTGCCTCAAAGCCCATTACTGCAGTGTGGCCAAGGACAGCTGAGACCTTATATTTCCTTTCTCATCCCCAGATCCAGGATCCTGTGATGTATGCTTCATCACTATGTGGGGACATGTTGATTGGCTGTGCGCCAAATGCAACCCTCCTCTGCTGCCCATCTCAGGAGAGAAATCAGGCTGAATGAGGAGAACCACCAACTCCTGATGCTGCTGTTGCCATACATGCCCTGTTCAGCTCATGAGGAGATTCTAACTAGAACTTCTTAAATGCAGTTACAATCTTGTTGATCATGTAAAACTCATACTTCATGTGTTTGGCAAGAAAGGTTTAACTTCTGCTGTACACAATGACAAGATAGGCATTGGAGTATGAGCCCATCAGTGAAAAAGGTGGGTCTTGAGCTTAGGATGGCTTATGTTTAGTTTGGAGAGAGAGATGAACACGAGAACCCATTCTATTTACTTGTTTGCCCCAAAGAAACAAACCATACCAAGTTAAATTGGCCACCACTTAACACATGAACTGTCTACCACCAGGTCTCATGGTCCTGAGGGCTCCCATGAAAGCAGATGGGGTGACCCCGCACAGACCCATGTCCCTTTACCTGCCCTCAGCACCTTGCAATATATGTACAGTGTGTGTGGCTGATGGTTTGCTGAGTCAGACTTTCTCACTTCATCCTTGACATATCCCAAGTGCCTAGAACTGTGTTCAAATGCTCTCTTAGGAATGAATTTAAACCAGTTTTCAGAAAATGGCCAAGAGGCTTACCATGAAGCTAATCTAAATGCACAATCTAGTGAGCAAAAAGGAAAGGAAATATTCACATCTCAGTTCATCACCAACGATGTAGCAAATGCCAATGATCTAACTGGATTTGACAAGAAGCAGCCCGCCCCCACCAAACCTGAAATTACCCAGAAGGTCATTATAAATTTAAACTCCCATCCTGAATCATTAATGGGAAACTTCACTACAAGGGTAGTTGGACCTTGAGATATTAGCTAATGATAGTATTAAGTTGCTATTGCTGATTTCACCTTTATCAGTTAGGTTGCAATCTATTTTGTAGCTATTATATAACTTATAGAAGGGAGGTATGGCACTAAACAGTGTGTGTGTATGTATGTTTGTGTGTAATGTAAAAATGACCCAGGCATGGTGGCACAAGCCAATAACCACAGCAGTTGGATCTCAGGTTTGAAGCCAGCCTCAACTATATAATGAGACTTTTCTCAAACAATCCAACAGAATAAATACAGAAAATATTCTTTAAAATTGATGAGGCATGAAATCAAAGTGTGTGGCCTGGAAGACAGGCAGGTTGCTAAAGTCCTCAACCAGGAAAACAAACAGTAAATGCTGGCAGAGGGGCTCCTTTGCCACGGGAACTTCCTGGTTCAGTTATTTTACTTACACTGTCCTTGGGATGTCAGTGGAGGTATGGTAGATTTTTTTCCCAAAGAACGTATGTTGAAATCCTAGGCCCCAGTGTCTCAGAATGTGGTCTTACTTATAAGTAGTGTCACCACAGTTGTAATTAGTTAAACTGAGGTCATACAATGTTAGGGGAGCCCTACTCTATCATGACTAGTTGTAGAATATTCCTTTACACTGTGTGAAAATATGTTGTTGTGATTAGTTTAATAAAGATGCAGAGAGAAGCAAGATGGACATGACATGCTGAGAAAAGGTACCAAGCCACATGGCAAAGTGTAGATAAGAAATATGGGTTAATTTAAATGTAAGAGTTAGCTAGTAATAAGCCTGAGCTAGTGGCCAAGCATTTACAATTGATATTAAGCCTCTGTGAGCTTGCCTAGCAAGCACAAGGCCTGGGATTCCATCCTCAGCTTAAAAAAAAAAAAAATCAGAAGCAAACTTCTGCCATCCGGGTTTCTCCCATTGTGCTGTAAGCCTGTATTCAAGACCTCCTCCCTCCTTCAATAAATGGCATTTGGCATTCAAAAAAAAAAGAAGAGGGGGTCAAGATCATGATGGGGAAACCCACAGAGACAGCTGACCGGTGGCAGCCATGGGACAGACTAAGGACTCACTGAGGCAGACAGACATCACACTGCACCTCTCTTCTGGATGCTGGTGAATGTAGCTTTACAGAGTGCAGCTGATACTCCCAGCTGACCGTGCTGAGGTATGGAACCAGGGCTGCCTCTGCCAACCTTCTGAGTAGCCGCAGGTAAAAGGTGGCTCTTACCAGTCCTTCGCTGGTGTGTGATTGAAACACATTGCCTCTGTTTATCTGCAGACTTAGAATGATGATGTACCGGTTTCACTCAGGCAGCCCTGATGAAGAGCTGACTGACAGGGCTACCCATCTCCCACTTGCCATAGCCCTGCAGAACTGACCACAGGTACACTTTGTGCTGAGGGTCTTGTTGACAACTCTGTCATCTCAGTCTACAAACAGGGGTCAGTCCTCTGTACAGAGCTTCCATGGCACAAAAGGCCCTGAATACACGGACACTGTGCCTTTGGTGCAGGACATGGTTCTGGGGCCCAGTGCATACCAACCTGGGTCAGCTCTTGCTGCCATGTCACTGGGGCCCCAATACAATGCTGAGTGTGGCCTGCTGGCACCAAGCAAGCCTGATCTGCCTGTATCTGTGTGTATGTCAGGGAAACGGACACACTTTCCAAAGGCAGCTGGTGACTGGCCTAGACACAAAAGACAACACTGAACTTACAGATGATTTTCACATTAGCCCACCACACTGAGCCACTGAGGTTCAAACATAAACAGTCTCATGCAGGGAGGGGCCTTGTGGTCTAAGTGGCACACAGCTGAGCTATCCTTTGACTTAAGAGTTCTGAGTTCCCTATTTCTTATCCCCATAGATAACTTCCTGAGACAACCCTTAAGACTGCAATGGATCATAATTTGGCATTTGTTTTGGGCTCATTTAAAAGGGGGTGCAGTGAAATTTTAAACCTTCAAGTTTTCAAAATTATGACATTATTTGGAAATAGGGTCTTCACAGAGATAAGTAAAGGGAGGTCACCAAAGTAAGCCCCTAATGCAGTAAGAAGGGGAAACGTGGACATGGGGACACATAACGGGAGAAGGCCGAGTGTGAGGACGGGCAGAGCTTCAAGGCGCACATCTACGAGCCACGAGACATCAGACACTGCTGGCTTCCTCCAGGCTAGACACGGCCAGTGCCACCTTGAAGCTGAGCAACTGTGATCACTTCCACAGACCTCAGGAGATCAGAGTTCTCTTGTTGGGGGAGGAGGGGGTGCTCAGGAGACCCCCTGTTCCTACATAAAGCCCCAGGGCCACGTGTTTTCCACAGTTACATCTCTGCTCTGCACCCCCACACTCTTGTTGGTCCACACAGCCAGGCTGTCACAGTGATGACCCCATTGCCAGTTCCAGTTCTCTGCCTTGGTTTTATCATGTGACCAACGCTTGCCAGAAGCAATGGAAAGAAAGATTGGTTTTGGCGCACTTTTGAAGGCGCAGACCATCATGGAGAGGAGGGCATGGCGGAACAGAGGGCTCTGGATCACCAGAGCCATGAGACAGAGAGGGAAAGACTGCAAAACCAGCACACTGCTGCCATGATTCACAGCCCCTCCACTTCCTGCCCACCCAGAGGAGAAGACCTCCACCCGCAGACCCCTCCAGCACATCGTGCTGCCTGAGACCACAGACCCTCTGCAGCAGAGCACACATCTCTCCTCCTTTCAAGTTGTTTATGTCGTGGGCTCTGTCACAGTGACGAGGAGGCTAACGAAGACGCCATCTTTTCAACGTTAAAGCAGAACTATACATTTTCAGACAGATAAGATGAAAGAATTCGTCCCCAAGAGACATTCTGTCATAGTCCATTTTCTGTTGCTACAATGGAGTAATCTAATTTTAAAGAAAAGAGCTTTTACCTCATGGTCTAGGCTGCCTCTGGTGACAGTCCCAAGGAGGTACGGGGCAGCTTGGGGGTACCACATGTGTGTCACCATCCTGTGCACTATGCAAAGCCACTAGAACTCAGTCTTGGGGTCCAGGCTGTGACTTACAGAATCACCTCTTAAAGCCTGCTGGTCTGATCTTTCCACTTCTCAGTGCTCCACAGTGGGGGCTGAATCTCAACACATGAGTGTCTGAGGGGCATACTTAACTGGTTGTTTCCAAGCTACACACCTTCTATAGAGGACACCAGACAGAATAAACACATGGACATCTACAGTGGATCATAGAGTATTTCTTATCTTTAACCTCTTTCGAGACTATGGACTATAAAAAACAACAAACTATGTACAAGGAGACTGTATTCCCTGGCATGCTTGAGCTAACTCTGTTGTGAGCACTGGCTAGAGGTCCCTCTAGTGACATCATGTTTCTGCTTAAAACAGGCTGTGGTGGGAGTATTTAGCTCTCAAAAACAGCAAGTGCTACAAACCAAGGCTTGGTCCTCAGGAGAGGTGTCATTAGGCACCATATATCAAGAGTAGGAGCAGAGAGAGAGAGTGTGTGTGTGGGGGGGAGTGGTGAGTACAGAGAAAATACCAGGAGCACCAAGAGAGAGTCGGCCTAGAATAGTCTCAAGGTTCTCTCTTTTCACCTTTTATTATTTTAGGTATATGAGCATTCTGTCTGCATGTGTGCATATGTACCAAATGTGCCTAGTGCAGAACATTTTCTCTGCATGTATGTGTATGTACCACATGTGCCTGGTGCCTCTAGAGGCCAGAAGAGCCATTGGATACCTTGCTGGAGTCATAGATGGTTGTGAGCCTCCATATGGGTGCTGGGAATCGAACCTGGTTCCTCTGCAAGCACAGGCATTGCTCTTAACCATTGAGCCATCTCTCCAGCTCTGATTATCATGGTTTTGATAAAGTCTTTCTTTCCCCTCAAATGTAATATCTCAAAACAGCCTGGCCACATAAGACATATTTAAATCTCCAGGAAACTGAAGATTATGGGAGTAAGGGCTGCATAAGATTATATGAGAAAATAATTGCCAGGGAAGGTTGTGGGATTCTTTGGGCCACAAAACGACCTCCTCGGGGCTCTGAATACTCATTTTCTCTGTAATCACTGCTTTGTCTTCAAGAGGAAGGAGGAAGACATAAAAAAATGAGTCAGTAAACAGTCTTAAATATCCAGGAAATGTTTAAAAAGGAGTTTGCAAACGTGGATTGGAGGGGGAAACTGGCATGTGACGTAGACAGCATGCTTATTTTCAGAGCCGGTGTAAAAGCTTGGGCATATGAGACTATGTATGCTCAAAGTGCAACCAAATGCCATTCCCAGGAGGATGACTACATATTTTATATATTCTTAAAACAAACAGGCATATATATATATATATATATGAAGTGAAGCCAGCCCTAAAACTGGAGTCTTGCTGAAAACTGATACAGTGAAGGTGCAGAAGCAAGGGAGGATTATGGATTCGAGAAGGATCGACTTCCATAACTAAATCATCTTAGAAAGAGAAGGATCCAGATTTCAATCTGTGTTGATGAGGGGCTCTTGGGCTTCTCAGGCTGAAGTCTGTCTAGGACACTGACTGACTAAGCATCAGTGTGCTGAACCATCTCTCTAAGCCTTGCTTTCTTCATCCGTATAATGAGCACAGTGAGACTAAGTTTTAGGTGGTGTCAAACCTGATGGGAATCAGTCAGCAAGTGTCCATCCCCAAACAGGAGCTGAACTGGTCAGCACAGCCTGGAGGCTGACCCTGAGGAACAAGGAGTCAGCTGCCTGCACTCTGCCACTTACTTGCTAAGAGCCCATGGAAGCTAAGTGTACTCTCTGGAGAGCTAAGGGGGGCGTTCTGGAATGGGACAATAGCCTACTTTGAGACAGGGAAATAACAGAGTGGCGCGAGTCCCACGTATTGAGGTGGATGGAGTGTGTTCAGAACAGGCAGGTTCCTTACACACCACAAATCAGCCATGATTAGTTGGTGTGGTGGCACACACCTACACATCCAACACTCAAGAGACAGGAGCAGGATTGTGAGCCTGAGGCCAGCCTGAGCTGTCTCAAAAACAACACAAAACAAATCCCAAAAAGAACCAAAAGTAGGGCCAGCAAGATGGCTCAGTGGATAAAGGACCTTGCTGCCAAACCTGATGACCTGAGTTCAATTCCTGGGATCTACCTGGTACAAGGAGAGAAATACTCCGGAAGGTCGTCCTCTGGCCTCCACAGGTGGACTGTGGCATACGTGTGCACACACAGAAAAGTAATAAAAAGTCTTTTCTAACGATGCTATAATTGTTCAGTCACCCAACAATAAAGCAAGGAGGATGGTAATAGTAAAACTTACACCAGGGCACCAGGACTGACCTGCATTGGGAACACAAGTCAACAGCCTCATGTTTAGATTTCCCCCACTTGGGATATGCTCCCATTAGGTCACATGGTTTAAACCACACCGGGGAAGAGCCAAGCCGAAGCCAGTAGACCCACGAAGAACACAGCAAACCTGACTTCAGGGAAGCACAACAGAAACTCTTTGCTTGCATCCATGCAGACCCAATGCTGCAATCAGCTTGCTGCAACGTTCCCAACTCTACAGGTGTGGAGGAGACTGATTCATCTTTCAGGCGACGAGGATGCTGTAATCTAAGGCGCGCACATGCAATCTTTCTCTCAACACCGCTCATCCTGTTATCTAAGATGTTCACCTCCTGCAGCTGTTCTCTTTCCTCTCATAGGAAGTCAGAAAGAAATGGACCACCCTGCCTTTGCTCCTACACACACTGATAACTTTCCATCCCTCAAGAGTAGAGGCTGGACCACTGTGGTGGTATTGTGTTCCCCGAAATATTGTGTGTTCCCCGAAATAAACTTATCTGGGGTCAGAGAACCTGACGGCCACAATATTAAACATAAGGATAGGCAGTGGTAGCACACGCCTTTAATCCTAGCACTCAGGAGGCAGAAATACCTCTGGATCTCTGAGTTCAAGGCCGCATTAGAAACAGCCAGGCATGGTGACTCACACCTTTAATCCCAGGGAGTGACGGCAGAAAGTAGAAAGGTATATAAGGTGTGAAGACCAGAAACTAGAAGCATTTGGCTGGTTAAGCATTCAGGCTTTGGAGCAGCACAGTTCAGCTGAGATCGATTTGGTTGAGGACTCAGAAGTTTGCAGTCTGAGGAAACAAGACCAAGCTGAGGAACTGGTGAGGTGAGGAAGCTGTGGCTTGTTCTGTCTCTCTGATCTTCCAGCATTCACCCCAATAACTGGCCTCAGGTTTGATTTTATTTATTAGACCTTTTAAGATTCCTGCTACAGACCACATTCTCTTTCCACTCCCTTTCCTCCTTGCTATAGTGGAGATACTGTCTGCATAGAACTGTACTACTAATGCTCTTCCACATGGATGTGTTCACGGTTGCGTCTGTGCTGACAATGTTATGAGGGTGCAGCTCTCAAAGCAAACTTTGAGATCAGGGCCTTCAAGGAAAACAGGTGGTCGACAGAGAGGGGCAAACAGAATGCAGGACCCAGGAGGGCTGGGGCAGAGATGTTACGGAAGAACACACATGGTCACTTGAAGGGGGATCCTTGCTTATTACCCATCTGCCTGCAAAGCATCTCTCAAGTCTTAAGTTCTCTACCCTGCCCCTGTCGACGCTAAAATTCCGCTAGTGTGAGTGATCACAGGAGTTTGCAGGGGGTTTCAGGCTGCAGCCCTAGTGGAAAGCTCTTGTCCACAGATGGGCAGTTACGCACGTCTCTGAACTGGGCAAAGAACCATCAAGTAGGCACAAGAATCTATTTCTCCCATTCCAGCATTGTGACCTGCCCGGAAAGGTGGAAGCTGTGTGTCCCCCAGTCCCAGACTAATGTGCTACAGGGTGAGGTTATGCTCCTGCTCAGCTCCTGGGCTCAGCAGCCCTGATGAACCCAGAGCACAGGGTGCTTGGGGAGGTGAGCCAAGATGGTACATTTCAGATGCACTGTCTCCCTCCTGGGAGCACAGAACGCTGCCTCAGGATGGGAAAGAAAAACACACAGCTAGGGGCTGGGAGTCCAGGAGGTACCAGAAGCACAGAACAGACATTAATATTTAACCAAACGGTCATTTGCATAGTCTGCTCCAGCTACCAGACGTCCGTCTCTTACCTGGTGCTTTCCCATTCTTGCTCATCTTTGTCTTTCTCTTCCTTCCCATCTCCCGTGTGTGGGTGTTTCTGCACGATCCGCATTCCACCAGCTTTCACTGAAAAGAAAACAAAGGTGGGGTGACCAGGGTGGAGGTGCATCTGCCTGTGGATCTGGTGTGCCTGATGGGAGGCCACAGTTATTGAACTGACTCCAAGAACAGTAACAATCATTAACAAGGGGAGGGTAGTGTGATGTAGAGGAGACCAGTCATGATATAGTCCTCCGTGCCCTCTTGTATCGTAGAAACTTCCCAAGGCTCCTGCCTTCCTTTCTGATCACCTCTCAAGTACTTTCTAAGAATAGCAGTGTGAGCAGAACATAAGTCACATGACAAAGTGGCTACCTTAGGCTCTATATGTCATGTGGACATAACATAGGCCACTTAAACCCTGCCTAGTGATCTTATTTCTTCAGACACCGGTGATTTGGCCAGGGTGACATTGCCATGGCTGCCCAGTAAGTTCTGGGAATTTCCCTAGTGCTGGGGTTACAGACATAAATCATGCCCAGCTTTTAGGTGGGTGCCAGGATCTGAACTCAAGTCCCCAGGCTTTTAGAGGACCCACTGGGGTGTTTTCCCAGCTCCTGGTGGGTTCTTTTCCAGAGAGACTGTTAGTGGGCAAATCTCAGAGGCCAGTGATGGGCTACAAAGCCATGCAGAACAATCCTTCCAAAACTTTGCTATGAAGGCTGCTGCTGGCAGATGCTACTTTCTTTTTAAAAGCAGCTTTATGGAAACACACTTTATGTACAACAGTGCTCACCTGCTTAGATTGTCTAACACAGCCTGAGTATATTTAATGTGACCATTGTTATGGCTGCTTTTCATCACCCCACCCTGCGAACAGTCTTCCCCGTCCATCCCTCCCTGGCTCCTGGTAATCATCAGTCATTGCTATTCTGGACATCTAGGTGGAGAAGAAATCATAAAACACACAAAATTTGGTCATTGGCTCTTTTCCGTTATTTTCAAGGTTCACCTGTGTCAGCCCGTGCAGTAGGGCTTCATTCCTTCTTTCTTAATGCCAACACGACTATCCTCTGCATGGATGTACCATGCTTTGATTTACCCACTCACCTGATGATGGGCATGTAGGTTGTTGACAGTTTGGGCTGTTATGAGCCCTGCAGCTCTGGTTAACATGTATGTAATATGTATGTAATTTCCTGTGTCTCTGTGTTCGTTTCCTTGGCTCTGTATATAGAAATGGGATAGCTGGATCCCACAAGAACACTGTGTGCCCTACTGAGAAATGACCAGGCGTACACCAGGACAAGGCCTCTAGTTTCTACACATGTGCACCCACGCTTGTTATTTCTAATTGTAGTCAAGCTGGCCAGTGTTAAGTGTGAAATCCTTGCAACATGATGAAAGATGGGTGGAGATGGAGAGTCTAGGATGGAAGAAATGAGCGAGGGAAATGCCAGGCAGATAAAACCCAGTGGATTACTCTGTGTGTGTGTGTGTGTGTGTGTGTAGGCTGGAGGCAGACACTGGGTTTTTCTGTCTTTCCTCCGCCTGCTTTTTTTTTTTTTTTTTTTTTGACAGATGAGTTCTGAGGAGCTATTGATTTCCACCTCTCTAGCACTGGGATTACAGACACAAACTAGCTTTTATTTGGGTTCCAGGAACCTGAACTCAGATCCTCGGATTTTCAGAGCAAGTTTGGTACCAACTCGGCCATCTCCCTAGCCCCAAATGGGTTCAGGAGAGATTTTATGAGCCTTCACTGCGCTAATGTGCATCAAGAAGCTTGGTGATGAAGTCTCCCCAAATGTATCTGACAGCAGACTCCCCACCAATAATCCTGGGTATCATCTTTTAGTAGCATTGTTCCAGACATGGTTTGCAAGTACCAGCCCTATGCTCACCAAGCCTTACACCACATTGTGGAGTAAAGTTCTTTGAAGAAGCCAAGCTGTCTTAAGACCCTGGAGAATATTAGATCTAGCCCGAGTTCAGCATTGTAACAGTGCGCAGATGGAATCTTGTAGGCTGAGAGTTTAAATTACCTCAGTTACATTCAGCCACTAACAGCCACTGACTTTCAACCTCTGTACCTAACCTAATGTTCTCAAGACTTGGATAACTCTCTAACATTGTGTATATGCTAAGCTCAGCAGACCTGTAGCCTCTAGCAGACCTAAAACTAAGAATGAAGTAACACCTGAAACCTATAGGAAAGATTTCCTACTTGGAGACAACCCACCCACCTGGCCCTCCCAACAAGGCATCTGCTGACTGTACTGACTTATGACTTCCTTCTGTGGCTACAAAAGTTCAGTACGTCTTTCATAGGTGTTATGTCAGTCACCTAAATCTGTGTTCCTGAGACACACTTATGCCACTCTGGCTCAGGATAAAGTCTTTTCTTTAAAATAGAATTATTTTCCATCACACTCACTTGCCAGCACGGCGCTTCAGAGACGGGAACGTCCTAAGATAGAAGCCTTGACAATGAGGACAGAGTAGAGCCCTGGCACGGGCTGCTTCTGTGGCACTCACAGAGCCCTGCCCTTGCTCCTGGAAATAGCTACCTACTCTTCTGCCACAACACAGCCAGTATCCCATGGGGTGGAGCAGTCAGCTTGTCTCTGGCGTTCCTGGTTTGGATGGATCCTGCTGGGTCATGAGGAACGGGCAAGTTTACAGTAGGGATGGACACGGAGGGGCAGGGGAAGGTCTTTTCAGGCTCATACTCTGATTTCCCTGGGAAACATGGCCAGCCTTCGGTTTGGAAAGACAAGGATGCTGGTTTCTCGTGGCCAGCAGGACCCTGGAGTTGATGACAAGAGAATGGACCAGCAGATCAGAGGGCTGCGCTTAAATGGTATATCTGCCAGTTTGGGCTTGAAACTAAAACCTTGGTGTCTCGCCCTTTAATGCAGGGACACCAGGCTACTTGGTGGGGGGGATGGATCCTATTTAACAATGCTCTCAGAAATTTCCTTTTACCTAGACAACTGATTTTTAATAACTTTATTGCTCTTTAAGAAATTAGCTTTGTCTCCGTCATCGGGTCTCTGTTGGGGACTTCCTCCTCCCGTTTCTAATTGTGTATTTGTTTCAGGCACACCTGTCATACAGTTAGTTGCCTGTCCTGATACGTTGTCATCTGAAGTCTTTGTGTATCTACTCTGTCTGCTGATCTTGTTCTTGAGCGTGATGGCTGTGGATCACATGATGTCTTCCCTGGGAGAGACAGCACATGAGTCTTCCCTGGTGGAGACAGTAGCTGTGGAGTGCTGTAACTATTCCTGTTTGGGTCCTGACATCCTTCTGATGGACTTCTTAGCATGGGAAGGGTAACAGCAGATGTCATGTCTTGAATGTGGCATGTTCCACTCACTTGGAGAGGAACCCTTGTTTGGAGTCCTTGGCCTCCAGCTGGCGTCTCTGCTTAGCAAGACCGTGGTCCTTTGAGACATGGCACCTAGCTGATGGATATGAACAGCTATAGGGGCTGGAGGTGGCTTTGAGGAATATAACTCAGCCCTAGTTCCAGTCCTGGGCACTGTTTCTTGATCTGCCAAGAAATGGGAAGCCTTCACCACACCCTCCAGTCACCATGAACTCTGCCATGCCTGCCTGGCTTCAAAAGACCCGAGACTGTGAGCCAAAACTCATCTTTCCTCCCTTACATTGCTTTTGGCAGGCATCTTCTCATAGACTAGTAAGGCAAGGCACGCACCATATAACGTACATTGTAACTTAATCCTCACTAAAAGCATTCCTGAGCCCACAAACTCTCAGACCTTTATTCACATCTGGAGCCTGGGCTAAGGAATTCAGCTTCTTGCTGTCTCACTGTGCTACCATACAGGCTCCTCCTCCACAGGGTTAGACCTCTGAGCATCCAGCTTTATGTTGGGATCTGCGGTGGCTACACCTCACCCACTAAAGCCCAAGTCTCACGACTCAGTTTCAAATCCTTCTTTGTTCCTGGTCCTTGGGGATTTCCCTCACTTTGAGTTCAGATTGAACAAAACTAAAGAACACAAGAGAGTCACCATTTGTAGGCAAAAATTTTAACCTAAGACTTCCAGCCCCACTTGAAATGGAGACTTGGATTAAAATTCTGTGGTCTGTTATGGCTTTCTATCTGAGAATTATGGACATTTCTGACAAAATGAAGAGTCTAGAACTGCCCCACAAGTGCTTTTTAGAATGGACTTCCTTCCTCCTTCCTATATCTACCAGATACTGATGAAAGATGCTGTTATGCTACCAAATACATGTGGTGAAGTATTAATAGCCATAACCTTAAGATTGTGATGGTATTTGCCATCAAGTACATATGGTCACCAAATGCATATGGTGAAGTATTAATATCCATAACCTTAAGATTGTGATGGTATTTGCCATCAAGTACATATGGTCACCAAATACATGTGGTGAAGTATTAATAGCCATAGTCTTAAGACTGTGATGGTATTTGCCATCAGGGCCTTTAAAGAGATAAGTTAAACATGAAGGTGAATTTCAATGCAACTGAACTTGTGCACTGGATTGCACATGCATGGAGAAAAGGTCATGTGAGTTCATTTCCCAGATGGAGGGATAGGGAGGGGGGAGGGGAGATGGGGGGAAAGCAGGCTCAGGAGAAACCAGGCATGTCTGACACCTTCATCTTGGACTTCCAGCCTCCAGAACCACGAAAAAGAAATGTCTATCGCCGGAGCTGCCCAGCTGTGGCATTCTGCTACAGAGCGGTGGCAAAGGGATGATCTCTGCTAAAGGACGTCTCTGGAATATTTCAATGTGACAGTTCGCTGACATGTCCCACAAACTGACTACGAGTGAAGAGGGCTATGCCATGAAGACAAAGAGAACTAGCAACGAATGTCAAGGTGCCATCTGAAATGACCACGTCTCTGGAGGCGCCACTGGAACGGCTTGCCCACTCCTCTGCAAAGCACACGGTGCCAGAGCTCAGTCACCTGGCATCAGCACTTGCATTTAGTTTAGCTTCTAAAAACAATTAACTTCATTAATCCATCTCAGTATGTTTGTGATTAATGCAGCAATAAAAAGTGGCAATGTTAATAATAACTCAAGGCTGAGGCAGATTGATTTTAGCTTGCAAGAATGTGAAAAGTTATGACAGCATGTTGCATGGTTCTCTCAGCTTATCTAGAATTCTGTTTGAAAAACTAGAAATCTGTAGAGTCATTTGCAAATCTAGGTTGTTTCTTTTTTTGAGACACTTGAAAAGGAAAGTTCCAGATTTTTTTTTTTTTGGTGGTTGTTACTGAAATCAGAGATTCACATTTGAAGCACGACAGCTTCATTAGGCTGAGTGTAATGCCGAGGTAAAGGATTGGATTCTGTGCCTCCAGGTCCCAACCCCAGTTCTGCCTGCACTTGTGTGAATGTGTGTACTTGTGTGTCTGACACTCTCCGTGTCTCAGGGCCTTCTTTCTGTGAAGAAAGAATGACAATGTTCCTCCCTTCCAGAGACATATGAAGATAACTCAATTAGCTCCTGAAGCATCTCCTGAGAGCGCCTGGCATATACGATATGCTCCACGCTACCAAGCATGCACTGAAGTGAGAATTCAGAGCTCAGAAAGATCTCATGTGCTCAAATTCTGTCCTCACTGTGGAGGTAACAGAACCCATAGGGAAGGGAACCACTGTGGTACTGACATGTGCTGGTTGACAATCAGCGGGCCTTCATCACAAAACCACTGCTAGGTAAGGACGCTTCCAGGGACTCTCAGATCCTGGGTGATTCTGCCACATCTGCTTTTTTATTGCCACGATGTTCTAGGCACCGAACTAACCACACCATCATCACACTTTAGTCACCCTGTGCTAGGGCCCAGTTTCCCCCAGGAGAGAGAGAGGTCTTCTAGGATTTTGCAGGACACTGGGCACAGCATCTGATGGTGAGTGGATTTAGCTCTTAATAACACACTGATGTCTCTAAAGCTTGAGAGCAGATCTGAAAACATGTTGCATAAGGGCAGCTGCCTTTGTTCTTCCTTGAGAAGAGCTGCTGAGATGTTATCTAAAAGGAGGCTAATCCACCCTTAAGAGATGAAGGGTTCTGACGACTGTTTTGGCGAGGAGAACACAAGAAAACAACCAGCATGCTGGAGGTTAGAATTAAGCACAGGTGGTGCACTGGAGAGGCACATAAGCAAGGGGAGGTGGAATTAGACCCCCCCCTAGGATATGTGGGATAGGAGCTTGAAATTGAAGGGATCGGGGCAAAAGAATGTAGCCTGTCTTCGTTAGGAGGCATGTCTCTACATTACCAGGTAAGGAAGGGGCCTCCTTTCAGTGGATGCTCATGCAGTTCAGAGTGTGAGCTCTGGAAGGAGAAGGTAGAGAATGAAAGGGGGCAGAACCATGTGTGGACACTGGGTGTTGGTGTCTGGCCTATCAACTGTCAGTTGTGGGAGATCCCAGTGAGAACCCTGTGCCTCAGACCATGTAGGGTCCCAACAGAGGCTCTCTGCGATATGTGCTAAAATTATGAGGCCCTCCCTGACGCCCTGATCCTGTACCTCAGAGAGCTCCTCACTAAGGCTGCTGAGAGGAAATGAAAGAAAGCAACACTCTGTATTGAGGGTTCAGGCTGCTGAGGTGCTAAGTGATTTAAGCCACAGGGACAACTCCTTTTGCTTTCCAGGGCGGAGCTGAAGTTAAGAGACAGGGTGTGATCTAGGGAGGCTCAGCTTCCACCCCAGTGTCTGAGTGCAGAGGCAGCCTGCACAGCAGCCTCACGAGTCTGAAGAGAAAGCAGGACCCCCTGCTGGAGGCCCAGGGGAGAATGGGCATCAGAAATCCTGGAGGCAGGGACTGGTAGGTATTGGTTGACACCACTTCTGGACGCTGTTACAACTGGCTCAAGGCCATTTAGCTGGGTCATGGGCAACAGAATGTGGAAAACTGTGGTGTTACTTCTAATGTAACTTTTAACGTTACACTCGAATGCCCCCTCTCCCCAGAACTTACAAATGTGTTCTACGGTAAGGCGAAATTAAGGTTGCAGATGGAATTAGAAAGCTAATCATCTGAGTTTAAGATTACTCTTGATTAGCCAGGTGGACCATGTCGTCAGAAAGGTCTTTAGATGTGAAAACAGGAAAGAGAAGAGTCAGGGTCACAGGAAGGGGCCACAAACCAAGGAGAAGGTCCAGAAAGAAGGCTCTCCCTAGAGCCTCTGGAGGACACCGGCCCCGCTCAAACCTTGACCTCACCATTGTGATACCTACTTTGGAAGAAGAAAGAACTGAATTACTTTGCATTTACCGAGATTTAAAAAAGCAAAGCAGTGTGACTAAAAGGAGCAAAGTGCACTCTTCCCCACTTGACTTTAAATAAATGCAGTCGTTTGTCTGGTGTCTTTAAGTTCATAGTGGTTTGGAACCACTAAGATTACTGTAATTACCTTCAGTAGTTACAGAATCTAACCCGGCAAAGCAGACGCAGCCTGGGCAGCCAGCTCCACGGGGCAGAAAGTGTCTGGGACTCCACACTGCTCCTTGTTGGAGGTTCAAAGGAGAAAAAGACACTTGGATTTCTTCGGCTCACTTATTGTACCTAAAAGGACTGTTTTTAAAAAGTGAATATTCTCTACGTAAACAAAAAGATGTCTGAGATATGGATGGGAGATGGCCACCGACCCATGTCAGGACACAGAGGGCATTGGCTGGAACGAATAGGGCACCCACAGAAGGTTCCAGAAGGGGAAGATAGGCAGCGCTGTCTTAGGCACAGAGGGAGTAGCTATAGCTGCATTAGAAATGCTCGGTCAACCCTGATAGAAACAACTAAGAGAAACCAGTCACGAAAGCATCGTCTGCCCCATGGTATGCTGGGAGTAAGCAGAGAGCACTTGCTCCCTTCAACCTGCGGCCAGCGACTAGGTTCACCAGCTGAGCATGGGAACTTGCTTAGCATGGATAGGACAAGATGCTCGTTACAATACAAGGAAGATTCACTTTCCATCTCTAGCAACAGAAATAAGTCTGGATAATCCAAAAACTTTCTGCAAGAAAGTACTTTGGGGTCAATTATCATCCACAGGCTTTAATGCATCCTGAAGCCGTGTCTGAATGATTAATGTAAAGGAGCTGAATTATCTGTGTTGCCAAAAATAGCAAGTGGTCTGTTTCCCACCGTACTTGACATAAACAGTCACGTTTGTTTTCATTTGGCTTGGTTCTGTGTGGGATGTGGGAACAACTTTCAGGAGAAAAAAAAAACAAAAACAAAAACAAAAAAACCTTACAGAAAAGTAACAACAGTCGATGGGATCCCTCCATCAGATTTATGAAATGTGACTTGGAGTTCTGGCTCCCCTGGGCAATGCGTGCATGTGGTTGGGGCCTGAAACATGTATTTGCCGAGCAAGTCTTTATCCAGTCGCATGGGGATGGGCAGGGACAAGTAACTGCGCAGCTGGGAAGGCCACGGACGCTGTTAGTACTCAACAGGGCTTTTTCATACTTTGCTGCCTCAGTGACAGCGTTGACAATGAATGGGCTCACCCCCATTTCTCTGCACACATTCTCTGGCAAGGAGCAGCAGCGTGGGCTGCAGTCAGGGCCGACTGGCTTGTTTTAAGGGAGATGTGTGCGGAACCCAGTGAAATGCCACCCGTCCCAGGAAGATCTCTGCAACACCTTCCTCCCATCTTCCTCTTCGAAAACCACCTCAGGAACCTCACAGCGCGGGAGTGGCATCTGGTGAGTGCCGAGGGCTGTCAGGCTGTTGAGGTCCTTCAGATGGGTCCCCCCCCCCCGCCCCCTCCCATAACCAGCTCTTAGAGGTCAGCCAGTCACCCCAAATAGCTCCGCCAATGATTTAAATGGCACTGCCCACAGTATCCTGATGGTAGGCCACTGCCTAGCACTTCTATACTGGCTGGTCTGTTGTTACATTGGCCAGACTCTGGTTACTGTTTCCACCATTCTGAATATTCACCATTCAGCCACCTGTGCAAATGAGGATGTCAGGAAGACTGCAGGCATGCTATCAGGGAGTGAGGTAGGCGGGTGGGGACAGGCCCTGAGGAAACTCTCCTGGAGCTATTTACAGGGACTCTGCCATCCGCTGAAGGTAAAGATGTCAGTGAGCGTGGAAGCCAGGAGAAGAGCGGGAGAGAGGAGGCGGTGGGTGGAAGGAGGAAAGTGGGGTACGGAGAGACTGGAGAGGCCAATACAGAGAAGACACAAGAGAGGACAGCAGAAGAGTGAGAGAACTTTATTATTTCCAATTGAAGATGTAAGCACAAGTCTGTTATATATCGTGAGCACTTAATGGAAGTGTTCCCGAAGTTCTTAAGGCAGTCATTTTGACTTAGGGAACTGCGTTCTTGGCAATCCTTTATTATTCTTTATTAGTGGGTGGCCCTTTCTTCTTTTTTTTGAAAAAATATTTATTCTGCAGTACAGCTGCTCTCTGGTACTGCCAGATTTAAAAAAAAAAAAAAAAAAGCACACTCTGGCCTTCCTGCCACAGAAAGGCTGTGTCCAGGAACTTCTGTGGACCGGAAGGAACTCGCACAGGAGGGGTCCTGCTGGGAAGCCAGCCTACTAACAGCACCTGCCCACCCACACCTCTGGGCTCACATGTCTAGCTGGCCTTGGGATACAGGCATGTGACACTGCTGGACTTTTGGGTCAGGTGAGTTAAAGGGCTTGCCCTAAGGTCACCTGAGTCTATCTGTTTGATTAACCAGAGGAACAAACAGGCAAAGGAAGAGAGTCACTGCCCCAAGGCTGAGCCCAACCAATGGCTAGCCCAGAGGAAGACCATTTGGTCCAGCCTCTAATGTCTGGTGAGGAAGCCCGGGAGTCCCAGGAAAGTACAGTGGTCTGCCTCAAAAGTCTAAACTCGGAGAGAGCTCAAGGGCATTGCTACACAGACACAGACAAGGTAGTTCTCTCTGTAGGCACAACAAGGTATCTCATTTCTAACTCAAAAGCCTGTTAGCAAACCAAAGAAAACAAACCAGTGCTCACCAGTTTCTCCCAAAGGTGCCTTTTCTTCCTCTGAACTAAGATGTGCATATTGATGTCTCCACATGCAATTTAATGAATGCTATTTTTACTCAATGTCTTTTTAACAGGCACACATTAATGAAATCCTTATCCTGGGAGAGTCAGGCCCATCGCCTCTGTCTGTGATCCTGCAGTGTGGGTCATGCCAAGCAGCTCAGATCCACAGGCAGGTGGACTCAAACTGCTCCTTTTAGAATTAAAGGTCAGCGTTTTCCTTAACGGAAATCTTTTTTTGTTTTGTTCTGCCTTTTTTTTTAATAGAAAAAATTCTTTTCCATACAATATAGTCTGGTTATGATTTTCCCCTATCCCAACTCCTCCCCAACTTCCCTTCCCACCCAACTTCACACTTTTTCTCTCTTTAAAAAAAACCAGAAAATTAAGAAACTCTCTCTCTCACACACACACATACAACCACAAAACCAGAAACCAAAATACACAAGCAAAAGACTAATAAGACAAATAAACAAATGATAAATAAATAAATAAATAAATAAGCCCAAACAAAGCAATACAAGACAGGACATCTACAAAAACCACCATTTAGGGGTTGGGGATTTAGCTCAGTGGTAGAGTGCTTGCCTAGCAAGTGCAAGGCCCTGGGTTCGGTCCTCAGCTCTGGAGAAAAAACAAAACAAAAAAACCCCACTATTAGTTCATTTTTGCCTTGGCCATCTACCTCCTGGGTATGGGCCCTGCCCTGAAGTGTGGTTTATACACTCGGTGAGACTCCATTGGGAAGGACTAAGTTTTCCCCGGCAAGCCTGTACCAGTCTCCGGTTGATTTGGATAGGGGTTGGAGCCAGGGTCTTAAGGGAAGTCTTTCCACAGATGGTTTTGTTTTGTTGGAAGTGAGGATGGAACCCAGAGCCTTACATACTCTATGATGATACCTTACAGCAAACACAAAGGCTCTCCTGTCTCCACCTCAGCGGGATCCTTTTCTAACTCCTAAACCCAGGTAGGTCCGTTGAGAGGTACTGCCACAGTGAAAAGGCCTTTCCTCTTGTAACTCTTGTCCTTCAGTGGGGGCCAGCAGCTGGAGAGTGTGACTTTTTACAACTGAAAGATGGCACGTTCCTCTAGAGTTTGCTTTGAGAAGCCCTGGTTTATAGCACCCGCATATGCAATCAAGACCTGGAAGAGCCAAGTAGACTTGGCTTCTGGGATCCGTGGCCTTCGAACCAGCTCTCGGTGGGGCATCCCTGCTACCTAACCCCACCAGCCTGGCAGCCAGGGAGGAATAAACAGGAACTGAGTGGAGGCGGCGCCCAACGCGCACAAAGGTTGCTTGCCATTGCCTAAGAAAGGTTGCTTTTTCCTGGGCTTAACTGTCTTGGCTTAGAAGTTGAGGGTTTGCTTTAAAAATGTTATTTCAACTACTTTTGAGAGCAAGTTGGATGAGAAAAGAAAATGTGAGTAAAGGAAGTCATGCCGGGTGATTAATGATCAGAATTATTTCCGCTCCTTTGGTCTGTCAGTGTGAAGTGCTGTCAGCCCACGATTAATCATCATGACATAACACTGCCTTTTAATTGTTGGGGGACTCCCCCGCTCCGGCTCCCCGAAACATCTGTGCAAGCTCGGTAGAAACTGCCTACGTCTGAGTTTTGAGTTGTACAACAGGGCTTAGCGCGGGCACTCGCGGCGACTCCCGAGGTGGCTACGTGTCCCGGTCGGGGAGGACTGGATCCCGCGCGCCCCGGGTCGGCTCACCTGCGCCCCGGGTCGGCTCACCTGCGCCCCGGGTCCGCTCACCTGCGCGCCTGCGCATCGCACTGGGACGGGACCCGGGGACCCCGATCCTGCTCCGCCCCCGCCCGGCGCCCCGAGACAAAGTGCAAACCAGTCAGTACCGGCGGGCGGGTGTCCAGCTTTGGTCTCCAGCTTCCCTTCTGGAGGCGAAGACATGGCGCCGCTGGCTTTCTGCGGGGCGGCGGCGGCGGCGGCGGGGTGGGCGAGCGGCTGTGCGCGCGCGGGGCCCAGGGAAGGAAGGCGGGAGGCGTGCGCGCGCGGCTCGGGGACGCGCACTGCCGCCTGGGGTGGGGGTGGGGCCGAGGGCGTGGCTCCGGGCGGCTGCGTGGCACGGGCCACGCCCACCCGTGCTGGGCGAGCCGCCCCTCCCTGCCCCGCCCATCCCTGTGGAGCATGCGCAGCGCGGCCAGCGCCACGTCTCTCTCTTGCGCACCCCGACCGCTGGAGGGGAACGGTGACCAAGCGCGTGTCCGTGGAGGGCGCGCGGCTCCGCGGTCGGTGGGGACTAGCTGTCACTGAGGGAGACGTCGCCCGCCGGTGGTTCGAGACCCCAGCGCCGCCGGGCTTTCGTTCGGAGATTGACCGCGGCGGGCTTCATCCCTCCCCTGTCAGTTCATTGCTTATGGGTCCACTCGGCTGCGCGACTGATGCGGGACCTCTCCAGAACTCGGAGCTCTGCAAGATCAGCAATGCACATCTCCTGTCTTTAGGGGGAATAAAAAGCCTGCCACCGTCCCTTTTGGGCTGCCTATGTGCCTTTGACGACACAGCTATTCAAAGAGGCCGGGTGCCACACCCCTCTACTCTTTCCTCACCCCACAATTCCTTGACTAGTTTCCTCCCTGACCCCATCCTGCCATATCCAAAGGTCACTTGTCCAGTTCCCTTTGATCTCTGAGTAGCTGCGGATTCTCTTTAGCTTTAGGGATGCTGTGCCGCACCGCCTTGTCCAGGCCGGGAGGCCACCCTGGCTGACATTCAGCTTAGCTGGCTTCCCTGTAGACTTGTAAATGTTTGCATCTCCCAAGCGTCAATCTCAGCCCCTCTTCCCTACACTTTCCTTGGGTGCTTTCTCCTGTAATAGTGTTTGAGTCTGGGTAATTCATAAAAGATTTACTTATTTAACGCACAGTCCTCAAGAGGCAGATGGATCGCAGGCTTGTATAGAAGACAAATTCCTAGTAGAGGAGGTTCCCAGGTTTGAAGCCCTTATGGACACCAAATGCAACAACCTGGAGCACATTCAGCCCACCCGCCAGGCTCTTTCGCAATGGGGCCTGGTTAAACTATCAGCTCATTGCTCATGGCTGCTTGGCCCACAATCGCGGTTCTGGTGCTTCCTTAGAGGGACAAGACAATTCTTCCAGTCTCAGCATCTGCCATTTCTATCGCTGAGCACTGTCTCCTCCAGACGTACGCATGACTCCTCCCTGTGACACAGCCAGCTTGTAAGGTCAGATCGCCCGAGAGAACCCGGCCCTTTCCATGGTTCAGATTACATGTATGTTGGAAAGCACTTGTAAACCATAATACCCTAGAGAATATATTTTTGTTTCTGAGATAGAATTTTTTTTTTTTTTACTACTGTGTATAAAATACCCGAATTGCCCCCATCCTGTATTAAAATAACCGTGGGTATCAGTCAGTTCAACTGCTTTCTTATTCCAGGCTGGCTTCTACTTTCTGTTCTCCGGTGAGGCTGCCTTATGGATAATAATTTTTATATTCTTACTCACCACACAGAATTCATTCACATTGTTGATTTGGCTCATAAATAGGGGTAGCTTTCATTCTTGACCCAGCTTTGTGGTATTAAAGATGTTTCTTTATTATGCTATAGAAATTATAAATAAAATTAAGTATAATTGATTTGACGTCCATGCATAGAATACATGGGGGAAAAATCCCACACAGGTTCCAAAAGCCAAAGAGAAGTGAGATTGTGGCATATATTACACACACACACACACACACACACACACACACACACACACACACACGGGCACACAGGCACACGGGCACAGAGGCAGGCAATCCTTGAGGGTTTCACCTTGTCCTCAGTTACAAGGTGATCGAGAAACTATCCAGGGGATTTTCAGAAGCTCTTCAATAGCTAATAAAGAATATGGAGTCAATTTCAGCCCCATATGAACTTATAGTTTAGTAAAAGACATTTGAAGAAAGAAATGACCAACCTGAACCTTGGCAAATATTCCTCTTATCTTTATTTGGAAGTTAGAAAATAGAAACTATAAAGAAAATGAGACTCATGGCACTATGAATACTGATTCCCTGCAGAACGTCCATGCATGTTGTCGATTATTTATGAAAAGATTTGTATAATGGAGAAATGAGGAGAAGGCTGTGGACAAATGACATTTCCAGCTTGTCCTCTGAGGCCTGATTTGACCTTGTGGAAGCTCCATATACAGTCTGTGATTATGATTCTGTATTGGAGGCAATAATACTTATCTTAGGGATTCAAATAGTTATTCAATATTATGGCTTAGCATTTATCTCCTTATATAAAATTTCTTACAAGGGTATATAAATTGCTATAAGTATAAAAATAAACATGACAAAGACGTTGAGGATAAAGAGGTTTTCAGAAAGACAAAATAATCTCAGGGGAGCCCAGAATCTAAAACTGAATAATAAAATATATTGTTACTTTCTTTTTAAAGAATCCATCCAGGAGACAGAGCTACTAAGATATAACTTCACCCTTAAAAACACATAAAACCCTTCCAGAAGGTTCTTTGGCTGTGAGCCCATCCATCTCAGAGAGTATAGATCTGAGACAAGCACTAGAAGGTTGTTGAGGTCACCATGACCTTTTCAAGCCTGTAGGGCTCTGCTTGGACTTTTCCTACGTGGGCAGATAAGAAAGAAGAGTTATTGAAGGAGGTCTGTAGACACACTAAGACTCATCTTGACCACACATCAATTTATGAATTCCAGAAAATGCCACCCTCCCTGAGGCTCACTGTCCCAGTCTTAACACAGAGATAGTAATGTACCCTCTAGAATGTCTCTGATATGTGTGTGGGTTGATAATATACCATACCGGGAATGCTGTGTAAGCCTTAAGGACTGGGCATAAGTCTACCCAAAACATGTTGCTTGTTAGAGATTTTAGAGAAAAAATTAAGCAAAACCTTGACAGCACAAGGCAGAATGTGATAAACGTGCCAGAATAGTAACAGGTTCCCATTGTTTTGTGCTGGTTCAGGGAAAGATGAGGAGAAAGATGTTCAAGCACATGAGCCTTTCCACTTGGCTGGAGGTGGGAGGGTGTTCATGCAGAGGAAGCACAGAGGAGAGGCAGAGCGGGTGGATGACAGAGGACCACGTTCTCACCACACCTGATGTGAGAACGTAGTGAGCAGACATAGACGGTCCTGCTTAGTCGAGACAGCCACATCATCTCTGTACCTGCACTTATTACCTCAACCTATCCCATCGTGTAGCTATGAGAAAGCTCCACTCTACCCTTGAGACAGAGTGGGAAAGCAATAAGATTTTAGTATATTATAAACGTGATCCCCTTGTCATTCTGGATAAGTCTAGCCTCTTATCACTGCCACCAGATTTCCCCAGGACAGTTTGTGAATCGTCGCTGTAGATCAATCCTTTGACACTGACTGAAGATGCAGAATAAAGATGAATCTAGAGATGGAGGTAATGATGCAGCAGTTAAAGCAGTTGCTGCCCAAGCATGAGGACCGGAGTCTGTGTAAATGCCTGGTGGGTATATCTTCTGCCCACTACAATTCCAGTCTCAAAAGGAGGAGACAGGATCCCCAGAGCAAGCCTGCTAGCAAGACTAGTTACTGGGGTGCACTCTGGGTTTTTGATCAAAAGACCCTGCCTCAATAAATAATGTAGAAAAGCATTGAAGGATGATGATGACATCAACCTCAGACGCCTGCATGCATGCACACATGAGCATGTACACCTATACACATGCGAAAGCATGCAACCACATACATGTACATCACAGGCACACAAATAGAAAAAGCTTAAGAATGATGGAGGACATGGGGATATCGGCACCCTAGCCAGTGGACAAGAGTGGCAGTCAACGGGTGATCTCTAAGACCTTCCCCTCTTCTTCAGCCCCACAGTTGCCAGAAAACCCTTTAGAAAAGGCTGCGCAGGTTCTGCTGCAGCCCCAGATGTTTGACCATGTACCTCAGTTGTTTCTGGGCCCTTCTCTGTGTGGTGGGTTGTCAGTCTCAGAGCTCTGAGTGTGTTCGCGTGCCCCCTTCCCTGTCTCAGGGCTCCCCTGAGAGGGAGAGAGAAAGGACTCCGCCATGAGGTTGGTGCTGCCTTGTTCCACTCAAAGCTCTGTGTTGTGCCCTGTCTCAACTTGCCACATGGATGTTTGGGCTCCTTTTAGAAAACAGGGACATGCTAGTGCATTTTGGAAGAACATATCAAAACAAGGCCCTTTATCAAATCTGAACAGCAGAGTAAGCCATCACTTGGTCAGCGGCCCACTAGCCTGTGGAGCTGACCACTGTGTCCTTTCATGTGCCCACGCAGACCACCAGACGAGGGTGAGCAAAGATCCTTTTCCCATTATCTTGTTATATAGAGTTTCCCTCAATTGATGTTGGATGCTTTCCTATTAACAGTGGCTGCAGGGTTTGGGAGGAAGCCCTGGGGACATCGTCCTCACACTAGGAAAGGAAGTGCATCCTGTCAGTGCGTCTTGTCACAGGAGAAGCTGACCTTTATCGCCCCACTGATGGGAAGGGTTTTAAAATATGGCAATTTTATAAGATGAAAGTTAATGTATTGGTGTGGTCAGCTCTTTTTTAGTAATCACCGTGAGGTGGCAGACTTTTTGTGTTTGGATATGATGTGAAGTCTTCCTGTATGGAAATTCCAGTCCTCGTAGAAAGGATGGAGACTTAACAGGAGATTGCTGGTTAGAAGTGGAACATTCAGGAAGGGATTGAATTTGTTACAGTGGAGTCACCACCATTGTATCTATGCAGATTTATAAAGAGAGTTGAGAACACACACACAAAGGTGCTCATCTCTCATCCACAATGCATATGCTGGCCAGAGACTGCCAGCAAAGAAGGTCATCATTAGATGAGGCCTCTGGATCTTATACTGTGAACTAAAAAAGTTCATCTCAGATAGTTCCTGTTAGTAATGAAAAAGCAGACTAACATGATATTAGTTTAAATCCCATAATAGTTGCTAAGAGCCTATATTA
The DNA here is from genome assembly GCF_903995425.1 of Onychomys torridus. Taxonomy (NCBI): domain Eukaryota; kingdom Metazoa; phylum Chordata; class Mammalia; order Rodentia; family Cricetidae; genus Onychomys; species Onychomys torridus. Next base: position 69,318,347 of record NC_050457.1, on the reverse strand, counting down.
ACAGGCTTATCTCCAGACGCAGTTCTGGAAGATACTTCCTGTGGCTTTCTTCATCTCTTCCTTTCCCTCTATCTCCTGAGGTTAGAGGTGGCAAAGCAATATCCCTAACAAATTTAAAGCCTATTTTTCCTGCTGAAATTACTTGGGTTTCTTTCAAAACCATTTTTCTTCTCTGTTGGTGATTTCCCATCATTGATTAATTATTCTGCTCCCACCAGAGTGTCTGTGTAACTTTGCAGGCTGAGGAAGGCTGTAAATAATGACTTCTGTCACATCCTGGTCTTCCATGTCTACAGCAAAGCCCATTGTGTGCTTGTTCAATACTAGAAAAAGTTCAAGCTTGGGAAATACAATTGCTGTTAATCCAGATAAGGACAAATTTCCACTGGTCCTTTTGGGGTGGAAGGACCCTCTGGGTGTCATTCTGGAGCATTTCCCTGGGACAAATTAATAGACTACCTTTGACCACAGAAAAGAAAACATACACTTTCAGTAGCTCGTTGGGTACCTTCCCATCTTCTTTATCTTAATGAAGAGCCATGGGACATCTGGGGAAGAAATGCCACACTTGAGCTTCCAATGCAAAGCCACGGAAAAGCTATGGCTTAATAAGACACCACTCAGCAAAAATACCACATAAAGATATCCTGGGCCAGTCTTAGATTTGCTTGTCAATTGATTTCTTGTCATTTAAGGGCGCTGTCATTTTCATTTTCTCTCCCCTTACCCATTTTGAAAGAGAACACAGCAGGGGTTCCTGAGGTTAAGGAAAGATGCCTTCAGCCTCAGCAAGGACCAGGAAGTTCTGGACATGGCATGAGTCTCCTCTCTCAGGACCCTGCCAGTGGACGACACAATGTGGCCCTCTATCTTAAGTGTTAGCTTAACTGAGCCACTGTACCCAAATATTTGGTCGAACGTGATTCCTGAGGTTTTGTAGAGATATTTTTTAGATGGGGTGGTTTTTTTAATTGGTGGATCTGGAGTAAAGGTGATGACCCTCCATGGTGCCATGGTGGAAGGTGTGCCCAACTGATACGTGAACCCACAGAGGTATGTTTAATAATTTATCAAGGGATACAATGGAAATATAGACTCACTAACACAGAACAAAGAGGATGCTGCTGCTGATCCTGCTGACCCAGCTGCCGCTGTCCTGTCCTTCTGTCCAACGGTGATGGGGACCAACTGCAAGGCTTGCTTCTCCTCTGATCACCTGAGAGGCCCCTATTCCTCTGCTCTTAAGCAGTCATATATGCGGGCAAGACCATGCCCTAGGGCTTTCTACCCCAAAGCCATTGGCTGAGCCAAACGAATTCCCACAACACCCAACTGTGGAACACCTGAACAGAGGAAAGACCAACTGCAATGTTACAAACCAGCTTCTTACAATTCTCTCTGATGGTGTCTGTCTGTTGAAGTTTGAATGTGAAGTGTCCCCCGTAGGTGCCTGTATTTGAACTCTTGGTACACAGTTTCTGGGGCTCTTTTGGAAAGTTATGGGATCTTGAGGAAGTAGAGACTTGCTAGAGAAGGTGGATCTCTGGGCTGCAGCCTTGAGGTTATAGTCTAGCTCCACCTCATGAAATACCTGTCCAATATCTAATATCCCAGAGAGTTGACATGCTTGTTGGCATGCTCAGAAATTCCTGGTCTTTCCTCATGCTGAGGGCTGCAGGCTTTCCTCCACTTCCGGAGACCCTTCTATGTCTACAGACACCTCCATAATTTTGCTTCCTCATTGTGGACACAATGTAACTGATCACTTTACACTCCTGTCCCTGTGCCTTCTCTACCACAGTGGACTGTACTCTCACACCATGGGTCAAAATAAATATTTCTTTAAGTTGCATCTTACTGAGTATTTGGTCACCACAATGAGAAAAGTAGCTAAAGAAGTGTCTCTCTGGACCTGTCTCTGCCTCTCCTTACCCATACAGTTGGTGTGTGTATGTGTGTGTGTGTGTGTGTGTGTGTGTGTGTGTGTGTGTGTAGGAGATGTGCCTAGTACACATACTTGCACCGTTCCTGATCCTGTTTCTCTGGAGAGCCCTTACTCATATTCCATTCCTTTCTTTTAAATGCCCATTCTATTCTGGAGAGCATGCAGCAAGCATCCTGGGGCCTTGGCTCACTGGGGATCAGGAGCTACGCTGTGTCATCTTTCTGGATGTTAATCAGTAAGCAGAAGCAGGTGGAACACTTACAACCCAGTGACAGAAGCAAGGGCAGGAGTCTCATTAGCCGATTAATCAGGTCTCGGGTCACAGTGGATTTGCTTATTCCCTGGGGATCTCTTCTAAGGTTCTGATGCACCCTATCGTATTGTTCTGTGTAGTGGATAGCCATCCCAGCATTGGCTGGGAAGTTCCAACCCCCATTGAGGCTTTGGTAATGGTCACGCCCACAAGGCAGGGCGGAGAAGGAAACGGAAGACTAAGGATCGAGAGGAGGTCGCGTGCTTGGTTCCGGGACCCTGGACGCTGGAGGGAGACCAAGCAGAGTTCTCCAGAGAACACCACCGGACTGCACTATACCTTTGCCAGACCTTGCAACCTACCCCTTCATTGTAAGTTACCCCACAAAATAAACCTCCCTTTTAACTACGTGGAGTGGCCTAAATAATTTCACCAATATCTGGCGCCCGGCTAGCTCAGTCGGTAGAGCATGGGACTCTTAATCCCAGGGTCGTGGGTTTGTGCCCCACGTTGGGCGCCTTTTAACAAAGCAAGTGTACAGTACAGGATTGTCCCCAACAGGCCCAGTGTTGTGCTTGGGAATGTACTCATTCCAGCATGCCTTTGGAATGTAGTCATCTTGGATAGATGAAGCCCCATACCAATCAAGTTGATTGTTATCTCCCTCCATCAGCCCATACCAACTTACTTTACACTTTTAAAGTGTAATTTTAAGTGGGATTGTACACTATTTGCCCTTCTGTGCCTGTTAATTTCACTTGAAACGGTTCCCTCAAGGTTCATCTAAGTGGTTGCATATGTAACTACATCCCTAGCTGGTTCCAAAATGCCCTATGTAGTTGCCTTCAAAGAAAGCAAACAAAAGCAATGGTGAAAAACGAAGAGAGGGTTTCAGTAAAACTATTTGGGGGAAGGTAGAAGCATGCACTTCAGCCCACCTTTGGAGTGTTGATGTAGGTTCAAATACAGGGAGACTTGCGGTAAGAGTGGTGTGCACAGTTAAGTAGCCTTGGTCACAGTGTGGGCTGAATAGTATTTATCTCAGTTCTGGTTATGCGAGATGATCTGAAGCTGTCCTCATCTCTCAAGGGGATGGAACATTTCCCATGAGATGACTGCTGCCGCTCTGTGTCATCTTGTCTGTGAGACTCTGCTGTTCCTAGAACACCAGGGGGGTGCATGCACAGGAGAAAGACTGCAGACTCTCGGGAAGGAACACACGCTGTCAAAGTCCATGGGAAGACGTCTCAGTTACTCTTATCTTTGTGCTTTCATCCTTGAAGGGGCCGAAATCGGTTAGATATCTCTAGGTTTTCAGCCTCACGCTTCACTGGCTGAGCTAGCCAGGCAGCCCATTATCTAGAGAAGTCACCTTTTGAGTGGGTAACATGTCAGCAGGCAGAGCTGGGCAGAATAAGACACAGGAGAGATTCCAGGCCTTCATCCTCCATAAGCAGTTTCTTGGTGCCTGTCACATTTAGGGTATATTTCCTTTTTCCAACAGCTCTATGTACTCAATTACCTTTTCTTGCTTCTGGGCAACTGACTCTTCCCTTGCTCTCATCGGCCAGCATTAGGCAGCTGACCTGTTCCTGAGTCTGCCCTGCCCTGCCCAATCAGATTCCACACCCCTCCAGGCCTTGCGCACTAATGGCCCTAGGGTCTCAGCCTTTGTCCCAGACTCCTGCCCTCAGCCAGCTGCCAGCAGAACTTCCACCACTGGCTTTGTTAAGCCTGCCTGCTATACAGAGTTACTCAGAAAAACACACCTTTCCCTTTTTCCTTCCTTGTATCTCTTTTTCTCCCCCCCACCCACCTCCCAAACACTATTATGTGTACAGTGTTCTGCCTGCATGTATCCCTTCAAGCCAGAAGAGGGCACCAGATCTCATTAGAGATGTTTGTGAGCCATCCTGGGGTTGCTGGGATTTGAACTCTGGACCTCTGGAAGAGCAGCCAGTGCTCCTAACCTCTGAGCCATGTCTCCAGCCCGTATCTCTTTTTCTTTCTTTCAAATATTTGCCAGAACCTAGCTGTTCTGTCTCTGACTGTCTGGGTGTGCTCACACTTCCTCTGAAGCTCGCTCTGTCCTTGCCATGTGCCCACTTGTCTCCCACATGGCTGACCTCCTAACTCAAATGGCATGGCTTTATCTCTTCTCCGTCTCTGCTATCTTGACAACCACTAAGATTTCCAGCTTGCCTGCCCTTCTGCTTCTCTTTTAAACAATAAGAAAACTGCCCATGACTTCCTTCTGAACTTGTTCTTGAATTTTTTATCAGTGAGGCCAAGGACCCACAGAGGGAACTCCAAACCCCATGGTGACATATATCATCTCATGTGGGGCTCCCAAAACTTTCCAGAACAAAAGGAACCCTGTCCTTGTCATCTTTGAGTGTGGTGGTCTTGGCTATAGAAAGAAACACACCCGATCCTATGGGCCCTTTTTCTCCTAGAATCCTGGGACTGTCATGGTGAGGAGGCGGGAAACAGTTGGCTACCAGGCTCCAAGGCCAAATTTGTTACCATAAGACTAGCATATTGATCTTGCAGATTTTCTTTCATTCAACAAATATTTTTAATGTATACTGAATACCAAGAGCCATTCCAGAAAGTGGAGGCAAGGCGTCCACTTTCACTGCCTTTGTAGTCTTGATCGTTGGAGGCTCAAACACGGCATGTTGACAAGTGACAGAAATTGGCTATTCTCGGAAACAAGTTGCAAAGCTGAATAACACCTTACATTCTGAAGCTTTGTGACATAATATGGTGAGTTGTTTGTGATCAAACGCTATGGTTCCTTGGGACAGAGTTTCAAAGGTAAAAGGCAGGTGTCCCTGCATTTGTGGTTCTAACTGTATGTGTTTGGGAAGAGGGATGGGGTAGAGAGGTACTGCCTGCGCAGACTTTATCCCTTTCAGTTGCCCCTCCATGTGAGTCTTTTGAAGCATCCTTCATTCTCTTTGGAGTCAACTGTGGCGTGAGGCCAGAGTCAACCTGTTGCCTCTGCTTGTACTCAAAGCTTGCTGGAGCAGAGCCACGCCACACACACACACACACACACACAAACACACACACACACACACACACACACACGTGCTGCCAATGGTGGTTTTCCCCCTCTAACAGTGCATGGAGTGGTTGCAACAGAGGTGGTCTGGGCTGCAACATTGAAGTATTTATTTGGATTTTTCCTGCATCTGCAATTGTCTTCTTCAGAGCAGTAGTCCTGAGAGCATGGTCCCCAGACCAGCAGCATGCATGTCATTGAAAGCTTGCAAAGCTCTTCAAGTTCTCATCCAGCCTCAGGCTTATTGAGTCAGAAACTCTGATACTTACTATATGATACTGGTGATTTTGGTCTGTGGTCAGGATTCAGGACTACAGAACATCACACAATCCATAGAGATGGCAGATATAATGTTGTGAGTGATTGAGAATGTGTTTACCACAAATAGTTGATTCTATAGCATACAGGCTGATAGTTGTTTGGTATGTGAACATACTCATGTCCCTTTTTAGGCTAAATTTTGTAAATGCATTTTTTGTTACAGTTCAGGAGATGGTAACTAGCCTTGTGTTAGTGTGCAGTGGTTGTAATAGCTCCCTTCACTGTCTCGAGAGGTGGGGAATGAGTCTGGTTCACAGACTCCTGTGAAAGGTACTGGAAAGGCACAGACATCAGTTCTGGCTGAGATGATTTATGATACTTCATCTGAGGATGTTTTCTGAGTGTGCTTGGTCATAGCTCACCTTTTCCTGTGTAACAGAGTACTACAGCCTGGATATTTCACAGAGAAAGGGATTTATTTTTTACAGATACAGAGGCACAAAAGACCAAAGTCAAGGGGAGGCCTTATGTGCATTAGGACATGGTGGAAGACAGCACATGGGGAACCCTGAACTTGCTCTTATACAAACAGTGGTGATAATGAATTTACTGTATTATCATATTAACCCTCTCAAGAGGGCTCTGTCTGGAGTCTTAATTGTCTCTTAAAGTGCCTGCCTCTCAATATGACAGTTGCATTGGAGGTTAATTTTCTAATGTGTACACTTTAAGGGACACATTCAAACCACAGAGTGCTCCTCTAAAGAAGAGAGGGCACACTATGGTGATATACCAAACTGAGTTTAGAAGCTGGGGTATTGAAGACACACTCAGAATGAGGAAATAGAAGGAGAGGTGATTGGGCCATTATTTGAAATACCTAGCTTCTCTGGTTATACAGATAGATAATGAGTGAGAAGATTCCAGACTTCGTTGAATATTTGACTTGCCTGACTCTTCTTTCTAGACACTAAAATTCGAAAGAAGTTGCCCAAACTGGCTCTTCCTTTGTCTTCATGGGCTTAGTAATTATCACTATGAGACTTTACTTACGTTAACTGTGCCCCCCAAACAGATGGATCTCCCAGTGAATCTCTGTCATGTGATCCACTGAAGCATGCAGTGGCCCTACTTCTGGTAGTTTTTGTCACCATGACATCATCTGGAGAAAACAACAAGAGAGAAAGAATTTGATTTTGGCTTATGGCTTTAGAGATGTTAGCCTTGTTACTAATTTATTGCTTTCGGGGCCTTGGTGTAGTGGGGCAAATCTTATGGCAGGGAGTATGTGGGAGAGGAGCTTGCTCATCCCCTGGTGCTCAGGAGGTGGGGGGGGGAGCAGAAACGGGGGTCTGCACTGATGGGCTTCCTTCTGCTTTTGTTTCATCTCACCACCCCCTGACTACAGGCTGACAGCACCCACATTCAGGACAACGCCCCCCCCCTCAATTACTACCCCACGTGTTAATCATCTCTGGAAATACCCTCTCGGACACCCCCAGAGGTGTGCTTTACTGCCCCATCCACTCTCTCCGTGCAATCAAATCAAGATTAACCATCACTCCACCAGTCTAGTTGATTAGGAAGAAATTCATCATTACACTGAATTCCAGATCTTTCCACCTGCATCTTTTGGGTTCAACAGTTTCACACCACTTTTTAAATGATTATAGATGATGGAGCTCATGGGTCACACCTGCAGCATTTGGGCAGTGATTGCTAATACGGCGTCTTGATATAAAATTTGTAGATGCCATGGTAAACTTCTTTTCTTCTTCCTTATGGTAAATCATTTTTAAAAATGTGTGTTCGCTTAATGCTTTGTCAGAAGCTGTGGTGCATTAGTTCTATTGGACATTTAACTTTAAATTTTGCCTGCTATTGTCTGTGCAGGGACCGCAAGATAAGTCTGACCCGGTGTCAGAACGTATGCGTCCCACACAAAAGGACTAGTTCATGTCCTCAGTCTTGCTCTCTACCCACTTCTTTACCTTTCACTATGGGGTGATGCAGAACGAAGGCTGTCATCAGACGCTGGCACCTCAATCCTGGACCTTTTGGCCTCCAGAACTATGAACCAATAACCATCTGTCTCAGTTCCTTTTCTATTGCTGGGATAAAACACTATGATCAGGGCAACTTTTAAAAGAAAGCTTTTAATCAGGCTTATGCTTTGTGGCAGTTGGAAAGAAAATGGCAGCCGGGCGTTGGTGGCGCACGCCTTTAATCCCAGCACTCGGGAGGCAGAGCCAGGTGGACCTCTGTGAGTTCGAGGCCAGCCTGGGCTACCAAGTGAGTTCCAGGAAAGGCACAAAGCTACAGAGAGAAACCCTGTCTTGGAAAACCAAAAAAAAAAAGAAAAAAAAAAGAAAAAAGAAATGGCTGCCATAGGGAGTGGCACTATTAGGGGGTGTGGCTTTTACTGGAGTAAGAGTGGGTGTGGCCTTGTTGGAAGAAGTGTGTCACTGTGGGGGGTGGGCTTTGAGGTTTCCTATGCTCAAGCCAGGCGCAGTGAGACAGATCACTTCCTGTTGCTTATGGATCAAGATGTAGAACTCTCAGCTCCTTCTCCAGCACCACATCTGCCTGCATGCTGCCATGTCTCACCATGATGATAATGGACTGAACCTCTGAAACTGTTAAGCCACCCCAATTAAATGTTTCCATTTATAAGAGTTGCTGTGGTCATGGTGTCTCTTCAGAGCAATAGAAACCCTAACTAAGATACACTTTCAGAGGGTTAGAGTCCATGATGGCAGGACATAGGCATTGTGGCAAGAACAGTTGAGAGCTCATATCTTGATATGCAGCCAGGAGGCAGAGAAGGTATTGGGAATGGATCCAGTCTTTTGAAACCTCAAATCCCACCCTCAGTGACATACCTCCTCCAACAGGTGACCAAGTATTCAAACATATAAACCTGTGGGGGCTGTTCTCATAATTTCCATTACTATAAATTTGGCAGTCTGTAGTATTCTACTTGCCCTAGGGCACCATGAGGTCCAGGTAGCCTTGAGTGGCCTCAGAAGCGGCTCCATACTCACAACCCCAGCTGAGCCTTTGAATAAAACCTTAGACCTAATGATAGCTCAGTTTGAACTAGTGAAAGAATGAGCAGGACACCTGAGATCCTCCTCTGGGCCCTGCATGTGCATGCACAGGTGTGTACTTGCACACATTTGCACATATGTGACACACACATACATAACATACAAATTGAAAAATATCACATAGGCATCATAACATTTTATAAGTAAATTATCTGTAAGGTTAAAAGTACCAGACAAAGCATTATGAGACAAAAAACAAAAACAAAAGAACAAACAAACAAAAAATCTCTTCAAAAAATTGGCGTGGACTGCATGGTGACCATCACTGCTTGACAAAAGTTCCATCAATTCAACATTGCAGACCACACTTCTCCAGCACCTTTTAACTTTCATTTTTAATGATTCTCAATGTTAATGCCTTCCCCTTTGGGAAATTTTGTGTGGGCTTTAGTAAAAGGATAAAAAAATATGTACACTGGTAGCCTCTCTAAACAAAATAATTCTTTGGAAAAAAAATCCCTGCCAAGGTGGAGCCAGGAATTCCATTGTGCCCTCCTAATTACCCCAAGAACAGGAATGTTAGAGATTTACTAGACACACCTGATCCCAAGGATGAAATGCCTACAATTCAGATCCAGAGCTTGAGGCCATTAAAGACCAGAATTCAGTTAATAAATACAGAGAAATCAGAATGGTATGGCATAATAGGAAAAGAGTAAGACATCAGGACCTTCCTTTTGGGAGTGTTATGAGGGGACCAGGCCCATATAGTAAGACTAAAACAGCAGTATAGTGTCTCTCCCCAGAATTCCCTTTCCCAAGGTCAGACATTTGGACAAGGGTCTCCATTCCCTTGGGGGTTTGATAAAATGACTGCTTAATAAAACAGTCATTCTTCTTATCTCTAGCTGGAGGAACTTGTAGCCCTTTCATTAACGTATGACTGGTGTCTATTGTCAAGGTCAAGACTAGCTTCTTCAACCCCCAATCTTAAGCCACACCCCAGCTCACATGCCTCTTGTCTCTGTTTAGTCCTATGTGCAGCTTTAGAATATAAACAGTGTAGTCTCTTTTCATTTAATGCACTGGCAGCCCCCACTCACCAAAGCAGGTCTCCAGCAAAAAAATACTTCCTTCTCAGCACTGGGAAACCCCATCTGGCTTAGACTTGTGCAGGCTCTGTGCATGCTGCGTGCATGCTGCCACAGTCTCTGTTATTTATTTGCAGCGCTATTTACCATGCAACAGAAAACACAAGGTACAATGAAACCCACTGTAAGAGTTTTTATTAGGGGAGGGTAAAGAGGGATTGTTCAATAAGCCTACTAGAAACAAACGGTGTGGGGAAAAGGGGGCAGGGGAATGGGTGGAATCTGCTTTTATAGATGCGTATCTCTACCCCCCTCTACCCCCTGCCTCCCTGTCAGCCCCCCTCCCCCAGGATGCTCACATGGGTTTACATAGCTATGCCACACATGCGCATGGATTATGTATTACATGATCACATAGCGCATGGATTACTTAGGACACAAGGCCCTGGGATGACTAAGCATTCTGCCTGACTGATTGACAGTGCATGTGCTGTCATGTAGCTGGGGGGTGGCTGGGAATTATAACGGTCTCTGTGTGTTGGTCTGTCTGTGTTTAGAAGGCCTTGTTTCCTTGGTGTCCTCCATCCCAGCTGGCTCTTACACTCTTTCTGCTTCCTCTTTTGCAGAGTTCCCTGACCCCTGAGGGGAGGGATTTAATGGAGATATTCCATGTAGCACTGATTTTTCCAAAGTCTCCCACTCTCTGTACATGGTACAGTTGTGGGTCTTGGGAACATCACTATTCTGAATTATATTCATATATATGCATATATACTATATGTTATTATATACCTATAAATAGAATATACTATATAACATACAATATTATATAGTATAATAAAGCAATATATTATATATATGTATATACACACATATGTATATACTATATAACATAGTATATTTTAGTATATATAGTATATATATATACATATATAGTATATAAACACATATATAAACATATATATATAGTTTGATATCCAGAGAGAATCAGTTCTACGACCCCTGGGAGATATGACTATTCTCACCATGCAAGTTCCTTACATGAAATAACATGGCACCGGCATCCAACCTATGCATATCATCTTTTATGCTTTTAAATAATTAATAATTATTTGTAATACCTAATACAATATCAGTGCTATGTAGTCAGTTGCTATGTTTTTAAAATCCAGATCAGTTTTCACTTTAAAACTGTTTTGAATATGTTCAAACTATAGTTGATTGAACCCATGGATGTGGGTCTATGGATACTGTCACAACATGAGTTCACATGTCTCACCTTTTGTCAAACACACCCAGGGCCCAACTCTCCTCTCCTTCAGAATAGCTGCCCACTGTTCTGAAAATGGGCAAATGTCTCAGGCAGGTTTTCAAGTCTTTATGTACAGGTGTAATTTTATAACACATGTAGGATCATAGTCTCATGCACAAAAATGGGCTAATTTTATGTGGAACAAATTGTCAGAAAATACCCATTTTGGACTAAGAGGCTGTATCTACTTTTTACAATGAAGCTACGCACATCACGGATCCCAGAAACTGGACTGTGCACAGACTCAAGCTGGAACCTGTATTCAGTCTGTTGAACAGCTCTCGTGCTCCATCCCTCCGCTCCCAGAACCTCTGGTGGCCTGGCAGAGAAGCCACAGCAACCAGGCCTATGCAGCTATCACCGCCCAGTGTCCTTGCCAGCCCCACTTGCTGTTGGCTCCTGGTCCGTATTAGGCCCCAACAGTTGTCCAGTGGCCAGCAGAGTCGATGGAATCTCTGTGGCCATCAGCTAGAGCTGTGAGGGTGGCAGAGAAGGACGAAGGGCTGCCAGTGTGGCCTGGGTCTACATGGAGACCAGGAGGGCAAGGAGAAATCAACCCAACCTGTGCTCTTTGCTTTTCTCTTCTTATCCACATGTGTGGAAATGAAGAGACTGGAAATGAAGAATCTTTCTGTACATGGGCATGAACTTAGAACAATCTAGACATGGACTAGCACACAGACACACCTTCCTTCAAGGTGCTGTGTCCACAGATAGCAAAGACAATGCCAACTGTTTACTTTCTGTAAACAAAGATAGTAAAAAAAAAACCAGAGTCAGGGCCCAGGCTGGACATGGTTGGGCGAGAGGGTCTAGTGGCCATTTCCTGGGGTATTTAGCCTCTCAACACTGTGATGTGGAATTGTAATCTGCAAAAGCACTGGTCTATATTCATGCTGCTGTGCTAGATTGCACACTGCTGGGGGCTGTGTGTTAGACATACCCAATCTCTACTATCTCTTCAGTGTTGTGGATATCGCTCTGTGTAAATAAAGTTCTGATTGGCCAGTGGCCAGGCAGGAAGTATAGGCGGGACAAGAGAAAAGAGAATTCTGGGAAGTAGAAGGCTGGGGAGACACCGCCAGCCGCCGCCATGAGAAGCAACATGTAAAGACATTGGTAAGCCACAAGCCATGTGGCAAAGTATAGATAAGCAGAAATGGGTTAATTTAAGATAGAAAAAGTAGATAACAAGAAGCCTGCCACAGCCATACAGTTTGTAAACAATGTAAGTTTCCATGTGCTTTCTTGTTTGGGTCTGAGCGACTGTGGGACTGGTGGGTAAGAGAGATTTGTCCTGACTGGGCCAGGCAGAAAAACTCCAACTACACTGCAGCTCTCAGATTGGTGGCTGAAGCAGCAGAAGTTGATTGTATCTCAGACTTGGAGGCTGGAAGTCTGACAATGATGTGTGAGCAGATGTGTGAGCTTTTCCACACAGTGACAAAGTGCCCAAGACAACAGAGTTTGTAAAGAAGGTTCCAGTCACAGTTTCTTGGCTCTGTTGTGCCTTCAGCAGCAAACTAAATCATGAGAGAGACACGTGGTAGGGGAAATTGTTCACCTCATGGTGGCTGCAAGCCACAGTGATCACTGTAGAGAGGAGGGTTTAAACATCCCTCTCAAGAGCACACCCCATCAGTGACCTCACTTCCTTCTCCTAGGCTACACTTAGATGTTCTACTACATCCCCAAGTGTCACAGGCTATGGACCAAGCTTTTGACACAGGGACAATTTGAGGATAGTCAGGCACCAAACTGCAGCAACAGTGTTGGTTCATTCAGAGGGAGAGTCTGCGCTAACCTTTTCATGGAGGTGTAGGAAGCCATTTTCTTCCTTTGTACATTGTCACTGTCTTCCTTTAATGTAACCCCTCTGTCTAATTTCTCTGTATTATGAGGGCATCAACCATATTGAGTGGGGCCTCCTCTTCAGAGACCTAATTTCGAGCTTTGTCACCTCTGTAAAGACCTTAATGCCAATGACTTCACATTTGGAGGGCCTGGGAATCAGGAATCCAACATGCACCCTTTTGCAGGGGAGTCACAATCAAATGTCTGTAACAAAGCCTTTCCCTAAAAGATATTTTAGCACTCTGTGATCAGACAGCAGCCACAGCTGATGTTTGCTGGGCGCTTTCTGTCCATGCTAAGTGTTTTGTGTGTATCATTCAGTTTTATTCCGACCTTTGAGGAAGTTGTTATAACATCTGGTTTAGAGATGATAAAACAGAGTCTTGAAGAAACTAGGGAACCTAGTCACACTCTGCATCTGATAAATGGTAGGGTGTGACTCCAATCTAAGTTGGAATGACCCCAGAAGCAATATTATTCCTATTGGATAGTCAGTTGTTGGGGAACAATTAACCAGCATTTGAAGACAATATTTGTTTAGTGGCCTTATCACTCTTCCTCTGTAGCCAGTGTTCATGTGCCTCCTTCTCAGTGGCAGATGATCACGAAAACCCAGTTTTTAGCCCCACCCCCAACTAGGGAGACTCCCTCCTTTCCCTGAATAGAATATAATCCAGATTTTCTGACCACAAGGACCATCTCCTTAGAGCCCTTCAGTTTTCTAATGAGCATCTTAATCTTTCCACTGCAAACTGGAAGTGAATTTGGACACTCTCCTCGCCAAATGTACGGCCTTAATGTGCTCCCAATAAAAAAAGCCCCACAATTCCTTGGAATGGTGTCCCGTTAAGCCAAGTTTTGTCCTTTCACTGAATTTTATCTGAACTCTTAGTACAAGTAAATAACACATTTAGGTTATGGTAACTACCATGACAAAAATAACACAGGAAAATGAGGGGTGTGTGCATATGAATTTGTGCATGAGTATGTGTGTGTGTTAATCTTTCTAGGGTCTTCTAGTGGGAACCCCCCACCCCAATTCCTGTTTTACTAACAGTAACTCTCACTACTTTGATATTAAAGCAAGCTCCTTGTATCATCCTCTCTCATTTACTAGGTAGGGTTCTACAAAGGACCTGTTGAATTTCCTCAGTTGTGAAACTGAGGTCTTACCAAGGCAACCAGGTGACTTACAATGAGAGGTACTGGCTTGGAGATTTAGCTCAGGGGTAGAGCACTTGCCTAGCAAGCGCAAGGCCCTGGGTTCGATCCTCAGCTCAAAAAAAAAAAAGATAATGAGAGGTACTTCTTGCAAGTTTTCCCATGACCTGCACATCATCTTGGACACCTCTATGAAATGACCCCCTGAACCTCTCTGCTTCAGAGTGAGACAGAGCCCTGGGGCAGCTATGGAGAGGAACAAGATGGCCTTGGTCTCCTGCCCCTCCATATTCTCATTTCTGCTCTTTCTCCCTCTTCTGCTTTTGCAGGCTCAATCTACTCAGTTTGTCAAAACCGGAAAGGGCCTCAGGCCAAGAGTCAAACGGTGTCCTTTGTGTTAGGTGAAAGACCAGGATCAGGCTGCTGCACCTGGAACAGCCTGCCCAGGAACAAGGGAAGAGCATTTCTTATGAGTCTTATCAGTTTGCACCCCTAGGATCTTGAGCATGGCATGTGGTGTTGTAGGTCCCAAATCCCAATGGTCCAACATGCTAGGAAAGAGGAATGTCAGGCCTGTGTGGCCCTGCTTGCCTTGGAAAGGCTACAGACAAGCTGGGGGGCTGAGAATGAGTGTCGTCACAGTGGAAAGGCCTTTCTGTGTGGGATGGGAGCTCTTGAATGCTGGGAAGGAGAGGAATCTCTATGAGGGGCCTTGTTTTTCTGAGGCTCAGCTATCATCACAGAAAATCATCCAGGGTCTTTCAGGCTCTTTCTACTGAGCCAGGAAGTTCTCACAAGCTACTTTTTTGTTATTGTTTTTGTTTAGACATTATTGACAATTGTGCTTTATGACACAAACTAAGGTTATTTGGGAAGAAGAAACCTCAAGTGAGGAAAAAGCCCAGACTAGATTGGTCTGTGGATAAGACTGTAATATGTTTTCTTGATTCATGATTAATGAGGAAGGGCCTAGGCCACCTTGGGCAGTGCCACCTTCAAGGTGGTAGTCTTGGGTGCTGTTAAAGAAAAATGAGTAATCCATGAGGCGCAAACCAGTCCTCAGCATTCCTTTATAGCCTGAGCTTAAGTTTGTGACTCCAGGTTCCTGCCTTGAGTTCCTGCCCTGACTTCCCTCAGTGAGAGTTGACATAAACCCTTGTTTCCCAAGTTCCTTTTGTTCATGGTGTTTATCATGGCAATAGAAAAGCAACTAAGGTCCCACTTTATCTAATATTGCAGCTCCTTTGCATGATCTTATATTGTCCTTCTTTCAATTGTTCCCCCTTGAGCCACATATGATCCTGGACACCGCTAAGAAACGACCTTCTTAGTGCCTCCATCTTAGCTCCTTCAGTTCTGGACATGTGTTAAATGTACAAATGAATGGGATTTTGTGTGATGTTTCTACTTTTGCACATAGTCTACCTTGATTAAACCTAATCTCCTTTTATCCACCTGTCCTCCTCCTCTGTTTGCTTCATAGCCCCATCATGGTAGCACCTTTTGAGTTAATGAGTTTAGGAGAGACATGATGTAACTTGAATTGAAGCCAAGGGAAGGTCCACAAGGTTCCCTGCTTGGGAACGGGAATCCCCTCAAGGTCCCAGGATTCCCTGGTCTTAGCATTCTGGTAAACTCAAGGTTACTAATCTCTAACTCCCCCTGCCCCCCCTCCCCACAACAAACACACTGTACTAACCCATTACCTGGAAAGACAGGTTTGTCTCAGTTTGTGTAAAGTTGTGTAAAGCACAGGTTCCAGAATGTCCATAAAATACAATGCTTGTGCATAAATTGATGACATGACCGCTCCCTGGTCAGGTGAAGAGGGCGATTTTTATTGTAGATATAAGAGTTAGAGAACAGCCAGAGGTATCTGGAAGAGTCCAGACCAGAGAGAGAAAGAGGTGGGCTGAACATGGCCAGCAGACGGGACATGACCAGTGCTATCTACAAGAGAGGGGAGAATAACAGGGAATGGAGGATAGAGAAAACAGTGAGAGAAGCAGGGGTAGAGCAGAGAAAGTGGGTGGGGAGGAAAGTATGAAAATAGCGGGGTTATAAGGAGACTGAGTATCTGTGGAGGTTGGAAGCCTTGGGCTGGAGGGAGTTTCAAGTAGGTAAGGGGTGAGAAGGGCTGGGATGTTAGCAGGGACTTTGAAATGTGTAACAGGTACTTGTGACGCTGAGGGAACCTGGAGGCCAGCATGGGCTTTGATTTGCTAATAGGCACCACAGGCAGCCATTTGTCCCTTCTGCCAGTGATAAGGGAAGTAGCTCCTTTTGGTTGAGGGAAACCGGCTTCACAAGTTCCTGATGAATGCTGGTTTTTATCTAACCACCAGAAATTCTCCTACAGCCCAGGTTAAGCCCATTTCTGGATATTTGGACTGCCTTTTGGAGTTTAGGGAATTGGGGTCTCCTTTGGAATAATAGCTGGTACCTTTGAACACCAGGAAGATGGCATTATTGTTAGAGAGACAATTGGAGAATATTTTAATAACATGGCATCAGCAGATGGAAAGACAGTTCACCTAATAGCCAGGCCAACCCAGCTATGGGCATGTTAGTGGAAGTTCACTTTCCCAAGACTTGGTTTCCTCATTCTGGTGCCCCCTGGGGGGAGTATGAAGCTTGACCTGACCAAGGCCAAAAGAACCGGCTCCTTACTCTCCCTTCCTTGTTTGTGGTTATGGGTGTGAGGCTTGGGTGTCACTTCAAGTGGTCACATCCAAATCCTTGAATTCTTTTCTCTGACAGAATGAGGTTTAAATATTTATCTGAGGCTCACAGATCCTTTAGCCAATGGCTAGGGTACAGTAGGCTACATTCACACTTGTGAAGTAGAATTCCTGAGAGGGGCCATGTCTACAAAGGCCAATAATTAAAGCTTCAGTGACTGGAGAGTTTGGTGTTCTGTAAGGTTGAAAGCCTAATTACAATTTCCCATGGACTATCTTTACCTCTTCACCCTCCACCCTAAGAGCCAATCCTTGCCCACCTCTTTGTCAGACCTAACGTCCTAATAAACAGATAAGCATTTTTGGAGTCTATTAACTTAATAAAGCCCTATCCTCCACTGATGGGAAGGCTAAAAATGCTATCCAGTAACAACGGAAGTCTAAGGTGAAGATTCTTATGGCAATCTACCTCTGATGTTCCCATCTATTTAAAAACTGCTTCGATTTATAAATTCCTTTGTTCTGTTACCATAAAAACTCCATGAAACACCTTCCATGTGGGAACATTGTATTTGGAATTACTTAAATTGATGTTCCTGGGGCATGGTTACTTATACTTGAGCTTACAGAATAAAGCATCTCTTATTTCCTTTGAGTCAAGAGCTTTGTTTTATATCAACACACTTTTGTCTGGGCCCTAGCCTTCTGCTTGGAGGTCAGCACAGGGTGAGGCCCTCTGTTTTTAATCTCTCCTTTGTCTATGACCTGACTGATTTTCTGTGAAGGATCTCCTCTATCCAGAGTATATTTAGTCCATTTGGCTGGGGAACTTTGTTAATGATATAGAGCGATAACCAGTCATGTAGTTTATATTAGAATCGAGGATTTTGTCTCCCTCAAGAATACAATCTTAACTTATTGTTTGAGGCTCCATTGCTTTTGGATAAATACAGAGTGTGTTTTCTATTCCCCTATTCCAGTGTGCATCTTTTTCAAATGGACTGTAACGGAGCTCTCTCTCTGTTTGTGTTGGGAGCCATCTCAGGTTTGCATCCAGAAAGCCTAATAGTGCGAGCTGCAAACAATCCTGTGGAGGCAGAGGCATGAAGAGAAGTTGTTTCGTGAGCAGTTTGCAAAATAACAGTGCAAGGCTGCTGCTTGAGTCAATTTCTTAGGCAGGGGCTATTGCTTTTGTCCATATAGTCGGCCATTCCCGGGGGCTCAGGTGACCATCAATCTGCAAAACTACCTCACGCACGCTGTGGAGACTTTCCACATTGGTGTCTTCTGGATTGAGCTGCATCTCTAATATGATTTCCTTTCCGTTCCCTCGAAACATGATATAAAGGTGTTCAAAGTTACTATAAACAAAACCAGAGCAAAGCAAGGCTGTGTCTCGGACCTTCCTCGGTACTATTTTTCCCTTTGCCGATTTCTGCGTGGAAAATTTGCTGCATTTGTTAGCTGTACACTGTGCCAGGACTCAGAGGGAAGCTTTCCTCCAAAAGTTTCCCCTACTGTTTTGGTTTATTGGCTAAACAGTGTCAACAGAGGAAGTAAGCATCAGTTGGCAAATGAGAGGGTGTAGCATCTCTCTTTCCTGTTGGTTTTAGACATCCGTCTTTGAACTCCTGCCACATGACTTCTGGGTACCTACATGTGCTGGCGCTGTTCACAAGAGCTGATTGCTAGCATCTTTAGCTCTGTTTTTGGTGACCTCATACTGGTAGCTTGAACCTGTCCTGGGGGACTATCTACAGCATGGAAATAAGCCAACTCTACAATATCAAAGTCAAGACTGCTTCACGCCTAACCCCGAGAGCTGGATTCTAGATGGTAACACCCTTCAGTGCCTATGGCTATCAGCTCTCCACGTTTCAAAGCCTAAATGTCACGTGTTGTATAAAAAGTTGGCATCCAGAAAATGGAGTTGGGTTTTCATCACCAGATGAAGACAGCTGTCACAAGCCAGACATTCCTACTGCCACTGTCTGGTCCACCAGTCAGCTGGAAGCTATTCCAGTATACCTGTGTGAGCACACCCGTGTGTGTCTTTATGAATGTGAGAGTCTATGTGTGTGCTGATCATTGCTCCTGTGTAGTATGCCTGTGTGTGTCACTGTGCATTTGGGAGTTGCCCGTACCTGTGTCTGCCCTGTGTCTGTGTGTCTATATGCCTGTGTACCTGTATATGAGGGTTTGTATTTATCTTTATGTACCTATGTGAGCATATATGTGAGTGTGAGTTGTACATATGTGTACACGGATGTCTGTGTTCAACTGCATGGGCTTGAATGTGTGTGCTCATTCATTAAAATGCTTCTGTATATCACTGTTCTCCTGTGTACTTATGTCCATATATATATATATATATATTCATGGATGTGCTCATGTGTGTGCATGCATGCTTTTTTGTATCTATCTATATGTGAACACACATAGACACAGTGTACACATGAGTGTGCGTGCATATGTATGCATGAAAATGTTACGGAGCTATGTGTAGGCAAACCCATACATGAACGTTCTTGTGTGGACCTCTAAGCATATGAACATGTGTGCCCTATTGCATGGGCAAGGGCCAGCAGCCTCTGTCCTCCCGGACGGGTTCTCTCTTTCTCTCCCATAGGAGTGTCAGGCCAGGCTGGAGTCCACTAGTTTGGGGAAACAGCTGCTCAGAAGAATCTTTGGGGCAGGGGAAACTGAGGCCTGGAGATCCTCGGAAGAACGGATAGATGGGAAGCACTCCTCCACGTCCTCCCCCTCTTCCTGCCTCTGCTCCTCTCTTACCGTTCAAAGGCACATCTAGGAACTGCAAAGGAGAAATGATATCTGGTCGAGAGCGATAACACCACCTGTGTAGCTTTTGGTGCCGGGCCGTCTGTGGGTAGACCACAGTGTCAGAGCCCTGCAGGTTCCCTTGTGCTCTTCCATAAGCCTTTTGGCTTCTGGCCAGTGGAACTTAGATTGGCCCCAAAGCCCCGAGCTTTGGGTCAGTGCTTGGTTTCTGTGGTCTCCGCCCTCAGTGCTGGGAGGAGTGGAGGTCCGAGTTTACACTCTGCTAGAGACATGGATGGGCAGGAGTGCTAGGCCCCTCTCTATGCTCGGAGACCAGGCTGCCTCCTGAGTGCTAGGATTAAAGGCATGTGCCACAACCTCCTGACTCTAGGATTTTTCTTTTTCTGGCTTTTGTTTTGTTTTGTTATTTCTTTTTGTTTTGGAAACAGGGTTTCTCTGTGTAGCCCTGGCTGTTCTGGAACTCACTCTGTGGACCAGGCTGGCCTCAAACTCAGAGACCCACCTGTCTGTCTCCTGAGTGCTGAGATTAAAGGCATATGCTACCACCATCTGGCTATGATTATTTTCTATAGAGTAACAAAGAGCATGTCAATCAATCTTACACAGTGGCCCTCAAATTCAGCACATGCCCATCAGTACCCAATCCCTACCTCTCATTCTTCCCCAGTCCCTTGTTATGAGGTTTAGAAGCTCTCTCTTTATATCAGGAGGTGGCTTAGTTTCTTGACCCCTGGGTATATCCCAGTTTATGACTTGCATTAGTCATATATATGACTAATATATATATATATATATATATATATATATATATATATATATATATGGCACTGTAGTAGACCTAAGCAGGGGCTTACCGATGTCTGACAAATATCCACTCACTCTCATGGTCTGTGGATTGCCATGACAACCAAACCAAGCTAGCCTGCTAGAGGATGGAAGACTGTGTGTGGTAGCACCAAGCTGTCTCAGGAGAAGTCAGCTTCAATCAGCCTGTTACTAGCCACTTGCCTGCTGTAGGCAGATGAACCAATCAAACTAAAACCCCCAGATGAGCAGAACCAACCATCCAACTCAGAACGGATGAGTCTGATTTGCCGGCACGGAGTTTGGAGGCATGCGGTTAATTATGAATAACTCATCAATACTCTGGGAGAACGGTAAGCATTTTGTAAATATAGTTAATGTTTGCTGTTGTTTAGCCAGCTTACTAAATAAATCTTAGTTTCATCACTGTGGACTCCCCTTCTCCCTAATAAATCTTAGTCTCACCCCTCACTGTGCCCCCACTCCATCCCCATGACTCTCCTCTTGAGTTTCTGCAGAGTTCAGCCTCTGCTCAGCACAGGCATTCATCAGTTTCATAAACATTACCTGGCCTTATTTTCTGCTCCCCATTCCCATATAGAACTCGAGAAGAAACAAACCCAAAAGAATTCTTAACAGAATATACCAGATTCTTGGAACTGTATTAAATGAAGCCCACCAAATCAACATGCAAGGTGTGGTGGTATTGTGTTCACCAAAATATTGTGCACCCTAATAAACTTATCTGGGGTCAGAGACAGAACAGCCACAATATTAAACATAGAGGATAGGCAGTGGTAGCACACGCCTTTAATCCTAGCATTCCAGAGGCAGAAATCCTTCTGTTCAAGGATACTGCCAAGCATGGTGACTCCTGCCTTTAATCCCAAAAACCCAGCCTTTAATCCCAGGAAATGATGTCAGAAAGCAGAAAGGTATATAAGGCGTGAAAACCAGGAACTAGAAGCATTTAGCTGGTTAAGCTTTTAGGCTTTTGAGCAGCAGTTCAGCTGAGATCCATTCTGAATAAGGACTCAGGGGCTTCCAGTCTGAGGAAATGAGATCAGCTGAGGAACTGGCAAGGTGAGGTAGCTGTGGCTTGTTCTGCTTCTCTGATCTTCCAGCATTCACTCCAATACCTGGCTTCAGGTTTGATTTTATTAATAAGACCTGTTAAGATTCGTGCTACATGGGTTGGGGATTTAACTCAGTGGTAGAGCGCTTGCCTAGCAAGTGCAAGGCCTTGGGTTGGGTCCTCGGCTCCAAAAACGAAAAAAAGAAAAAGAAAAAGAAAAAAAAAAAGATTCGTGCTACATCAAGGGTACCACTGTTTGGCACCAACCTGACCCCCTTCTTTCTCTTTGAAGCAGGGCACGAGCATCACTTTCTTCCTCACAGACATCCCAGGCAATCCCAAAGTGCTGAGTTAGGAAAGAAAGATTGGCTGAGAGTGTGTGGAGTAGAATTGAGCTGGAGGGACAGGAAAAGAATGATTCTGGATTTGATCTTTACTTGTTCCAAATCTTTACCCTTCAACCTTGTCCAACAGGTCCTCTTCTGCCAATGTATTTCTGTAAAATAAGAACAATCATGTGTGCTTTACTTAGTCATCATGTTGAGGATGAAGTTCAGCAGCATGTGTGAAAATGCTTTGTAAACTACGGCGGGACGGTGTGATGCGACGTGAAGTATTGCTGTGACTGTTCCCTCTTCATGGCCGCACCAGGAGAATGGACCTGGTGGACTCTGCCCAGTTGTGGCAGAGTGGCAGGCCTACCTACTTGCTTCACAATGGAAAAACGTCCTGCCTCATGGCATAAAAACAGGCTGGCAGACAGGGAGAGCTGCAGGAATCTGACCGATCACAGCTGGAGCTCTGTCTCAGAAGAAGCTAGGCTCCTGGGTGATGCAGATGTGAGGAGGAGTCCCAGTGTCAGCCACAGCAGTAAGATGCAGCTGAGTAGTGCTACCAGCATCCCAAGGAGTTCTTCCCAGCATCCCTTAGGACCTCTGCTCAGGCAAAGCGGGATCTTGCTCTGTTGAAAACAACTTAGGAAAAAGTCAGATTGACACCAAGTTAGTGAGTTTGTTGAGTAGAGATGAAGGATAGAACACATTTTGGATTTAAGCAGTGCCACTTAGGAAACACACACACACACACACACACACACACACACACACACACACAGTGCACACCAACACATGGATCTGGAGATGGAGAGCAAGACAGTGAGAGAGAGAAAACACAAAAGTGTTATGTTTCACAGTCTTTATGATAGAAATACGTATGACTGTTTTTTTTTAAATTACATTTTTCCAAGGACACAATCTACAACAAGGTTAAAGAATGAACAAATCTTAAGAATGAGCTAAAAGAAAATTATGAGCTTTTTGTTTATCTTCTCTTCATTGTGGGTATATGGGTACAGGTGAATGTGTGTGTCTATGCATGTGGAGGTCAGAGGTCAATGCTGGGTGTTGTTCCTCAGGTGCCTTACCTTTTTTAAAATTTATTTATTATTATTATTTTTTAAGACAGATCTCTCACTGGCAAGAGCCCAACAGATAGGCTACTCTGCCTGAGAGCCCAGCAATTGTTTATCTCTGCCTCTCCCAGTGCTGGGATTACAACATGCTCACCAGTACCTGCTGTCTTCACATTGGCTCTGCCAACCAAAGACAGGTTCCCATTCTGTCCAGGCAAGCGCTCTACTGACCGAGCTGTCTCCTCAGCCCTAGGTTATTTCTCTTCTCTTAAAGAATTTCCCTTTGAAAATGAAATTGTAAGGTAGATTACTAACACAATTAAACCCAAGGCCACAAACATTCTGGCCATAAGTAGACATAGTGTATTGATTTTTAACACACCCTTGTTTGAGATGTCTTTAGGAAGATAAACACTATCTGTGTAGGGAGTTTGGATTTTATCTGTTGTGTGGAGCTTCTTGACTTGGCCAGCAGGAAACAAACTAGATCCCAGGATAAGGGAGTTCTCCCTTCTCTTGATCCTTTGACTTTCTCTTTTTATACTGCCCGTTGGAGAGACTCAACACAGCTACTGCAGAGCAGATTTGTTTTGACTACCAGAAAAGTGTGCTGGCTTGTTCAAGTTCTTCTCTATCTGAGGGCATAGCAGACAAGCAGAGCTAGGAGAGCTGGAGTGGACCAGAGTTTATTCCTTGCAGTAAGGAAGGATCGTTCTCGATGCCGTACCCCTCAAAACTAGGAAAGCAAGGGGCTGTTACTGAGGTGAAACCACACATACTCTCTTAGGAAAGACTGATCGGCAAATGTACAAGCAGGCATGTAAGTCAGCATACAGAGGTAAAGGCCATACATCCATGCTGAAAAGATGATGAATTGTGGCTGGCCTCTGGGTAAAAAATTCAGCATTAGTAATAAGCAGAGTTGACTCTAGGTCATGTAAAGAGTGAGTCAGAGTGACTCAGGAATTTGGGCTTGTTTCTTGTTTCTCTGGAGGGCCATAACTAAAGCCAAAACAAACCAAGGCACTTTGTAGGAGAGTCAACAGTCCTTGGTTAACAGGCCCTCCTTTCCTTTCCTGCCCTGTCGCTACAAACATAGGTCATTGTATGCAGTGGCTAACACTTCCAAAAGGATGCTTCATGAGCACATAACATGTTCTCATAGGAAGACCACAAGGAATCCTCCAGATCTACCCCTAATCTGGGCAAAGAAAACAAAGGAAGAAATGAACCAGAGATTTTCACAAGAACCAAAGAGTTTTCTACCAATGAGGGTGATGTGGGTTATAATAGACTAATTAACAAGGAATCACTCAGGATAGAGGCCACTAGTTATCCCTCACAGAGATATCCTGAGCTTGGTGATGGCTAGAGTTAGTTAATTCATCATTTTTTTCTTTTTGATTATTAAGAATTTTTCTTTTCATTTTACATACCAACCAAAGATTGTCCTCTCCTCCCTCCTCCTGCCCTCCAGCCTTCCCTTGACATTCAGCCCAACCCCCCCCCCCCCCCCCCCATTCCCACCTCCTCCAAGGCAAGGTCTCCCATGAGGAGTCAACAGAACCTGATACCTTCAATTGAGGCAGGTCAAAGCCCCTCCCCCTGCACCAGGCTATGCAAGGTGTCCCACCATAAGCACTGGGCTCCTGAAAGCCTGCTCATGCACCAGGGACAAACCCTGATCCCACTGCCAGGGGCCCCTTAAGCAATTCAAGCTAAACAATTGTCTTGCCTATACAGAGGGCCTAGTCCAGTCCCATGGGGGCTCTACAGCTATTGATCCACAGTTCATGAGTTCCCACTAGTTTGTCCTGGTCATCTCTGTATGTTTCTCCATCATGATCTTGATGTCCCTTACTCATAGAATCCCTCCTCTCTCTCATCAACTGGACCCCTGAAGCTCTGCCTGGTGCCTGGCCATGGATCTCTGCATCTACTTCCATCAGTAACTGGATGAAGGCTCTATGATGACAGTTAGGGTGTTCACCAATGTGTTTATCAGAGTAGGTTAGTTCAGACACCCTCTTGACTATTGCTAGTAGTCTAAGGTGGGGTCATCATTGTGGATTCCTCCCAAGCACCCTGTTTCTCCCTAATCCCATGATGTCTCTATCTATCATGGTATCTTTTTCCTTGCTCTCCACTCTGTCCCTGTTACAGCTCAAATATCCCATTCCTTTATGTTCTCATCCCCCATCCCCTACCCTCCATTGTCCCCTGGCTCTCAGTTTGCTCATGGAGATCTTATCTATTTCTCCTTCACAGGGCGATCCAGGTGTCCCTCTTAGTGTTCTCCTTGTTAGCTAGCTTCTCTAGAACTGTGGGTTGTAGTTTGGTTATCCTTTTGCTTTATATCTAGTATCCACTTATGAGTGAGTACATACAATGTTTGTCCTTCTTAGTCTGAGTTACCTCACTCAGGATGATATTTTCTAGTTTCATCCATTTGCCTGCAAACCTCATGATGTCATTGTTTTTTGTTTTTTGTTTTTTTTAACTGCTGAGTAGTACTCCATTGTGTATATGTGCCACATTTGCTTTACCATTCTTCAGTTGAGGGACATCTAGGTTGTTTCCAGGTTTTGGCTATTACAAATAATGCTGCTATGAACATAGTTGAGCATGTCTCCTTGTGGTATGATTGAGTATTCCTTGGGTATATGCCCAAGAGTGCTATAGCTTGGTTTTGAGGTAGATTGATTCCCAATTTTCTGAGAAAGTGCCTTACTGATTTCCAAAGTGGCTGTACAAGTTTGCTAACAATGTAGGAGTGTTCCCCTTGCTCTGCATCTTCACCAACATAAGCTGTCATCAGTGTTTTTGATCGTAGCCATTCTCACAGGTGTAAGATGGTATCTCAGAGTTGTTTTGATTTGCATTTCTCAGTAGACAAATTTCTAAAGGTCTTACTAAATAAAAAAAAAAAACCAAAACAGCCAAATATAGGGGTGAGAGTCTTAGAGAGCAGGGAAATAGTGAAAGCCACCAGCCAATCTTATACCTCACCAACTCTGCAGCTTCCAAATGCGAGCTACTTCTTGTCTACCTGAGCCTTTATTTATTGCCTTGCCGTTCTGCCCTCTCATTGGCTCTCTTAGCCCAGCTACCTCACTTCCTTGTCACTGTCTGTCTGTACAGAACTCCAGGTCTCTATGGTTGGTACTGGGATTAAAGGCATATGTCACTATGCTTGCTTGGCTCTGTTCCCTAGTGTGGCCTTGAACACACAGAGACCCTGCCTGATAAGTGATCAGATTAAGGGTGTGTGCTGCCTGACTTCTTGTTTACTTAAAATGTCTGGCCTTTTCCTCTGATCTCCAGGAAAGCTTTATTAAAGCACAAATAAAATATCACCACATTTCAGCACAAATAAAATATCACCACATTTCCCTGATGACTAAGGATGTTGAACAATTCCTTAAATGTCTTTCAGTCATTTGAGATTCTTCTGTTGAGAATTCTCTATTTAGCTCTGTAGCCCATTTTTTTAATTGGATTGTTCAGTATTACAATGTCTAGTTTCTTGTAATTTATCAGTTTAATAAAATCATCACAAGATAGGAGAAATGTAGAAGTTCTAACCCAGAGCCTCAAATCAAGACTATATTTGAAAATGGGGTGAAGGCTGTTCACCTTTAGGTGTTGTTGAGTCAAGTGTGAGCAGCATCCTTATAGAAGAAATTAGGGTACAGGCATGCTTAGGCTGACCATGTGTAAACACAGGGAGACAACGGCCACCCACGCTGCAAGGCAAGAGGCTTAGAAGAAACCAGACCCACATATACCTTGATAATCAACCCCCCTGCTTCCAGGACGGTGAGAAACAAGTGTCTGTGGTTTAGGTCTCTCAGCCTGTGCCATTTCATTATGGCAGCGGAGACCCACACTTTACTCTCCTCTCCAAGGTGTTTTAACAGCTCCCAAGTACTTTACGGTGAGGCCAAATGCCCTCTGAAGTCTCGGGGCCCTGCTGCTCTGGCACTAACGTGTCCATTCTGTCCTCAGTATCTTGTCTACATTCCCACAGGCTGGACTTGGCTCTGCACCTTTTTGTAGCTTGTTCTCTTCACGGGAAACAGTCCTCATTTCCTTGCTTTTTCCCATCTTTATCTGCTGGAACACATCAGTCTTTCAGAATGACTCAGCACCACTTTCCTAAAGCCACAGTGAGTGAGATCATTCTTCCGCCTCCCCTGCATCCCTCGGTAAAATTCCATGATGGCCATCCATCTGATGCTCAAGATCCCATTCATCTTTCAAATGTATGGATTGCCTTCCTCTTTCCTGCCATTTTCAAGGTCAGGCTCTCACTCAATCTGTCTTTCAGTCTGTGTAGAAGGGTGGGGCGAGTAGCATCATTTCTACACACGTGGGGGATGAGATGGCAGGCCTGACCAGAATACAGCCTCAGAAGTCGGACCAGAAATGAAAACAGAAGTAGCAAACATGAATTAAAGTCAGGTCAACCTTCGGATGACCCGGGAGAAAGTGGGAAAACTGCCTCCTCCCCCATAGTAAGTTTCTCCACTTGTGCAGTAAGCCAGATCAAGCTGAACTGAAAAAGGGTAACAGGTATATGGAGTAAAGCAACGCCCGGGCAGGTTCTCTGGTCCCAGAGATCCAGTCTAGAGAAGTCGAGTGCTCAGGCCAGGGCAGGGGTGATGATGTGTCCACCATAAGTGGACACATAAGACCACCGAGTACAGTCAAAAGCTGAGTGCTCAGGTGGGGATTTGGGTGACTGGCAACTTCAGGGGAGGAGGCTGGGAGAATGTGGGGCTGGGCTTTCGGCTGCCATTCCTTTGGAGACTCCCTGAATGTGTTGGGTTTTGAGAGAGAGGCAGAGACAGACAGACAGACAGAGAGACAGAGATAGACACACACACACACAAACACACACACACACACACACACACACACACACACACACACACACAGAGAGAGAGAGAGAGAGAGAGAGAGAGAGAGAGAGAGAGAGAGAGAGAGAGAGAGAGAGAACAGGTTCCAGGACCATGCAGGGGCAAGCCGGAGGCTCCAGCTGAACAGGGGCAACTCTGGATAGAAGAATAGAGTCACATCTTCCCCTGACTGTGGCTTATCAAAACATATCTAAGGCTGCTTAAGATGGAAGTTTGGACTATTGTTCTGGAAGGAAAACACTTGATGCCCAGAGACAACTGGACAGAAGCCTCCCTTGGAAAGCTGGTTGAGTTCTGCAGTGGTTTTACTCTTAGGCTTGCTTCTGAGATGTCCTAGTGGAGGCCGAGGGAGCACCGGGACTGGGCATGAGAGTAACATGCACACACTCTCATTCTCCCTCAAACTCCTGCAAATCTGGACACTTTCCTCACGTCTTCAAGAAGTAAATGTGATCTGGACTCTTAGCCATATGAGTTTGTGAGCTCTGGTAGGGAGATGGGTGGGTTTTCTGTCCTAGGGAGACTTTTGTTTTATACACATCTCTGTGTGCACACGTATGCTCGAGAATGGGGAAGCCAAGGGAAAGTCTTGGTCGTCATTCCTTAGGCATCAGCCACCTTTGTTTTTCTTTTTTTGTTCCAGGGCATTTCTCTCAGCAGCCTGGAGTTTGCCTCCGTATTCTAGGCTGGCTGAGCAGCAAGCCCTAGAGATCCAGTGGAGACACACCTCCCCGGCACTGCTCTCACAAGCATGTGCTGCCACACCCAGCTCGCGAGTGGATTGAACTGCGAGTCTCTGTACATGCATCATTTGTGCCATCTCTCCAGCTCACCCCCGCAACACCTCCTGCCCCACTGAGTGTGAAACCAGCATGACTTTAAGGACCCCTCCCGCAATTTTTTCTCTCTCTGTTTCCCCTGGCCTGTCATATGAGTAAGGACTGTTGGGAAGAAGGACAGCTGGCAGTGAGGATGTCAAGCTGGAGACTTGGAGATAGGCTTGGTATAACAGCAGGACTAGGCACATGCCTCCGGGCTGGGAAGCGTCTGTGGGTACCAAAAGGCCTGACTTACAGGCCAGCTGCTCAGAACTTGGGTTCCCTGACTGTAAGCAGTCAGGGGGACTTGTGCAAGGGATCTATAAAGGAAGGGCCCTCAGGAGAAGGCAGGAAGCTAAGTCCACAATGGGTGTCCGACCAGCTTCTGCTGGGTCCCAGAGTGGCTCTGCAGCGTGAATCAGGCCACACAGCCTGTCCCTGCTGCTCACATCACTGGTAGTGATGCCAGGGGTGGGGTGGAACATGAGTCAGGGAAGAGAACAATAGGGAGTTCTTGGCTGTGTTTTTCTATGGCTGTTAGCACAAAGTATATCTGAAGTGCTTGGGACCAAGAGTGTTTAGGTGTTGGGTATTAATTTAGATCTTGAAATATTTACACACACACACACACACACACACACACACACACACACACACACACACGGAAATCTTGGAGATGAGACCCAAGTTCAAACAAGAAACACATTTATTTCCATACTACCTTTTAAACAAAGCTTGAAGATAATTTTCTACAATATTTCTAAATAAGATCACAGTTTGACATCTTGGGGGTAGGGACTCCAACACACTCTGACTTGTTGGAGTACAGGGAGAATGACCATTTATTTACCCCTGACTGAAGCAAAAACATTTCAACATTGTGTGAGTGAGTGTGTGTGTGTGTGTGTGTGTGTGTGTGTGTGTGTATGTGTGTGTGAGTGTGTGTGTGTGTATGTCTGTGTGTGAGTGTGTGAGTGTGTGTGTGTATGTCTGTGTGTGTGTGAGTGAGTGTGTGTGTATATGTGTGTGTGTATGTGTGTGTGAGTGTGTGTATGTCTGTGTGTGTGTGTGTGTGTGTATGTCTGTGTATGTGTGTGTGTGTATATGTCTGTGTGTGTGTATGTGTGTGTGTATGTCTGTGTATGTGTGTGTGTATGTCTGTGTGTGTGTGTGTGTGTATATGTCTGTGTGTGTGTATGTGTGTGTGTATGTCTGTGTGTGTGTGTGTATGTCTGTGTGTGTGTGTGTCTGTGTGTGTGAGTGTGTGTGTATGTGTGTGTGAGTGTGTGTATGTCTGTGTGTGTGTATGTGTGTGTGTGTGTGTGTGTGTGTGTGTGTCTGTGTGTGTGTGTGTGTGTGGGTGTGTGTGTGTGTGTGTGTGTATGTCTGTGTGTGTGTGAGTGTGTGTATGCCTGTGTGTGTGTCTGTGGTTCTATGTTGTGGAATGAGGCTGCCCAGGATGGATGTGGGCTCATGTGCTACAAAGTTACATTGTATGTCACAGAGGGTACATGCACATACACATAGGCCTCACAACATCAACACTTGAGGAGCAATTGATGACTGGAACAGCTTCAGATCTGTTAGTTGTTCCACACTGTGAAGTTGCTGCTAGAGATGTGCAGATGGAAAGTCTAGCAGCACTTGCATAGTCCCCTTGTGTGGCCCTACTGTTGACTGGATGCTATTGAATTCTCTTTGGTCCACTTACCTTTCCATTTCTAAAGATTATTTTTTAAAATTAGTGTTTTAGATTATGTCTTAAAGTTAAGTCTACCAAATATGTTTTGTTTAAATAAGTCTAGCTTCTATTTCTTTGTATATATATGGATGGGTAGAAGGTCATGTGAGCATGCATGTGTGTGGAGGATAGAGGTCAACGTTGGGTGCCTTTGTCCATCACTCTCCACTTGATTTTTTGAGACAGGGTCTCTCTCCAAACCTGAAGCTTGGTGATAATGCAAGACTGGCTGACCATCCAGCCCCAAAGACCCTCCTGTCTTTGCCTCCCCAGTGTTAAGTTTTCAAGTGAGCATTGCTGTGGCCAGCTTGCTTTCTTTCCTTCTCTCCTCCATCCCCCTTCTCTGTCCTTTTTTCTTTCTTTCTTTTTTTAAAGCATTTTAAAAAAGATTTATTTCTTTTTTTTTTTTAGCATTTTTTCTTTATTATTATGTGTTTTAAATTTTATACATCAGCCATGGGTTCCCCTGTCCTCCCCCCTCCCACCCCTACCCCCACCTTCCCCACAGCCCCTCCCCTCCATTCCCATGTCCTCCAGGATCAAGGCACCCCTGGGGATTCATTTAAACCTGGTGGATTCAATACAGGCAGGTCCTGTCACCTCCTTCCAGACTGAGCAAAGTGTCCCTGTGTAAGCTCAAGGTTTCAAACAGCCAGCTCATGCACTAAGGACAGATCCTGGTCCCAAGAGGAGGGGCTGCAAGAGCGTGAATTGTTGAATCCAAGATTGCAAAAAGCACAGGGACAAATAGCCAAATGAATGGAAGCACATGAATTATGAACCAAAGGCTGTGGAGCCCCCAGCTGGATCAGGCCCTCTGGATAAGTGAGACAATTGAATAGCTTGACCTGCTTGGGAGGCACCCAGTCTGTGGGACCAGGATTTATTTCTTTATTATGTATGTAGTGTTCTGCCTGCATGCCAGAAGAGGGCACCAGATCACATTACAGACTGTTGTGAGCTACCATGTGGTTGATGAGAATTGAACTCAGTACCTCTGGAAGAACAGTCAGGGCTCTTAACCTCTGAGCCATCTCTCCAGCCCCTCTGTCCTTCTTTCTAATATTGGTGTTGGGCATTGATCTCAGGTCCCAATGACTATGCAGCAAGCACTTTATTGAGTGGACCACCTCCACAGACTCTGGCTTCTCTTTCTACCCCTCTATTTTATTACCTCTTCCCCGCCCCCCATAGGTGACCTTATAAGTGTTTATATCCTTGTGTTTAGAAGAATTTAAGTGAATTTTCCATATATTCCTATCTTCTTCCTTCCTTAGCCAACTACATTCACTATTCTTTCCATCTTTACTCTTCCTACTTGGCTATATAAGCCATCTCATAATGCAAATATATTCATCATTCTGTATAGCTGCATAATACCTGAGTACTATGTAGTACTGTGGTCCCCAAATAATTTACTGAGAAATTGATAGATAGGCAATTGGATTGTTCTCAGCTTTGTGCATCTAACAAAAGATGCTGCAACACATAGTCTTTGGAATTTTTATTTCAATTTCTTGCCAGGAGCCCGTTGGGTTAGATCCCGAAAGTGGGCTAAAGGTACTTATCTTGTCAATTTGGGCTTCTGCCAATGCATGAATTCATTAGAAGTTGCCAAATGGTGACGTTGAAACTCCATCTTTCTTTATTCATAATCTGGAGAAGGTTCCCTTTATCACATCTCTGAGTGCACCCAACGACAGGCATTTAATCAAGTCAGGGCTGGTGGTTGAGTCTTTGTCTCCGCTGGCTGACTTCTACTGTAATGAATCGGCTCTCCAGCATCCTCCACAGGCGACCGAGAAAGCTCTTCTTCTGTCTGTATCATCATAAGCATATGCATTTAACATCCATGCATCTCAATCCCGTGTTATCTTGGGACAATTTTAATTGGCATTTGTCTTATTATAAGCAAAGTGGAGCATCTTCTCCTCCATCAGTGAGTCAGCTGCATTCATTTCCCCACAAATGTTCTGCTTAATATTTCTAGGTTACTGTGAAGTATGGCATTGGTCTTTTCTTGCTTTATTAGAACTTCTTTAAACACCAAGTTCATGGATCTTTGTAATCCTCTGAGTGTATTAGCTGTTGTCATTTTTTACTGTATTGATGTGGTTTTTTTTTCCCCTATAAAGAAAGCAATGTGTGTGGGGGGGGAATATCATCATAATATAACTGTAAAATATGTGGGAAGTTTTCAAAAGTGAGTAGGGAAACAAAAAGGTTTTAAAGATAATTAAATGAACTAAATTGCCCTTAGTTCTAATTAGCTGTTTGAGGATTTTGTACAATGCGTTTTGATGATTTTCACCCTCCCCCAGCCCTTCCCAGATCCACTCTCATTTCTAACCCACCCAACTCCACATCCTCTTCTCTTTTTACCCATCAGCTCTAGTTTGTGCTGCACATACACTAAATGTTTATGTGTGGTCTTCCCCGGAGCATGATGGGCTTGCAGAATCCGCAGTTAGAGGCTCAAGGGAAAGCTGGTTCGTTCTTGGAAGTTTTGGTTCTTCTTCCATCTGCAGATATTTCCTTCATGTTTTCTAGATTCCAGATCACAATTAAGGAAATTCTCTTTATTCTCAGTTTAAACAGGAATGTATCCACATTTTCGTGTGTGTATGTGTGTGTGTGTGTGTGTGTATATATATTCATTTAAATACCTATCATTGGACGTTTGTCCTAATTTACAACGTAAGTAAGGATTCAGTGTTTTTTTTTTCTTTTCTTTTTTTAAATTTTTTTTTGGTTTTTCCCCCTGTGAGAAAGATGGTTTCTACTGGTTTAGTGAGAGGTCAGGTTTTATTGTGTGCTAAGTTTCCAGTCATGTAAGTCTGGATTGTCTCTTCTATGTTGAATCTGTCTGTCTGAGCACCTCCATAAAGCTTTCTGAATGACAGAAGGTTCACATTGTGTTTTCTTACTTGAGAAGTCTAGCTGCTCTCCACTCTCCCCCATTGCCCTTCTTTCTGGATGCTAGGCATGCTCGTTTGTTATTTAAATGAACTGTATAATCAGGCTCCCTGGCCTATGGTGATGCATTATTACAAAAACATCTCCTACATTCTAAGAGACTGGAACTCTGGCTGGACCTCACAGCCAGAGTTAATAACACACTTAAGACTGCTACCCTACTGCTACTCAGCCTATTGGCTTAACCTGCCTTTAAGGGAAAAATGTTGCAATCAACCTCCTTGCCTTGGATTTCCCATCTAACCAACATTTATGACCTAATCCTGTGCGTGCATAGTTGTAATCTCAAATTATGTAATCTTCCATGCCTGGACCCATAATCATTTGCTGGGGTGTGTGTGTGTGTGTGTGTGTGATCTGCATCAGAGCTCTTGTAAAACTCTTCTAAGATTTTTGTAAAGCATCCCTTCTTCCTCATGAGATGTTTGCTGTGCTGCTCAATAAATGAGACAGAAAAAACTTTTGTTAGGGACAGACATGCAGACAGGGACACATGCAGACAGAGACCAGGGCAGACAGACTCACAAGACAGTAGGCACCAATTCAGATACACGCAGCAGACAGACAGACAGACAGACAGACAGACAGACAGACAAGGTGATGGAGACATAGAAGAATGAACTAGAAAATCACATCTGGGTCACTCTTCTGTAATATGGTGCCAACTCATTATTGGTGTCTCCCAGTTTATTACTAATGAGTTCAAACTGACTGCACTGGCCCACCTAAGATTTCTGGTAACTTCAAATATGAATCCCATTAGATTTACATATTAACTGAGAGTGATTTTTTTTTTAAAATTTATGCACAGTGTTCCCATCTTCCCATTGGGTCAAGTGCACGTTTGTGTTTTTCGGGTTGTTTACTGGTTTTCTTCACATAGACCTTAACTCCGCCGTTGTGAGAGTTAGACACTATCCTGTGTGTCTTTCCCTGTCGCTAATGTGGTCTTTGAAGCCAGGAGTGCAGCCAAGGTACATGTCTGCAATCCCAACACATGGCCGACTGAGGCAGGAGGACCAGGCAGTTGAGGGCCTGGGTTACACAGTAAGATCTTGTTTAAAACAACAACAACAAAAACAATAACAACAACAACAGCAGCAGCAGCAGCAGCAGCAGCAGCAAGAAAACAGATATAAATAAAGAGTTAAACAGACAAAATAATAGAAACATGGTCTTTATTACATATTCTTACTATTTTTCATTTTTAATATACAATGACTATTTCTACTTGTTAATTTTAGTACTACAATCTCACTAAGTTTGGTTTTGGTGTCATGGTATCTTTTCTGTTGATGTGTCTGAATTTTCTGCATGTGCAATCATAAAGTAAAACCTTACTTATATCAAGAATTTATTTACATTGTTTAGTCATTATATTTACATTAATAAACACTATATATTAATAAGTTTATATATTATTATTTATTGTATATCATAAACTATTTATATTATGAACTCAAATGTTTGGAATCTGAATCTCTGAGAAAGTGTACCTCTTGGAGAGTGGGTCCAGTGCAGCTGCTGAACTCTCCTGGAAACACAAGGAGAACATTAAGAAGAAAAGTAAAGCAGGTTTCAAGTGCTCCAATTACAACATTAAGTTTGTGGAGTTGAAATGACACTGTGCAAATCTCTCTTTCTCTGTCTCCGTTCTTCTCTCTTTCTTTCCCCTCTGTCTGTGTCTGCCTGCCTATCTGCCTGTCTGTCTGTCTCCCTCCCTCCTTCCCTCTCTTTCTCTCTTTCTTCATATAGATTACCAGCAGTCAGGAATGTTTTTCTTTCTCATGGACCCTAGTAACTCTACTCCACGAAGCTTACTCAACGTCTTCTCTACTCCTTGGTTTTGTTTCCTAGTTCCTTTTCTCCCCGCAGTGTCTTGATGTGTCACCAGGGCTGTCTCAAAATTCCCCGTCTTTAGCTTCTTAGCCTCCTAAGCACTGGTCTACAGGACCATGGATGGTTTATTCCCCTTTTCTTGGTCATGTTTGTATTTTACAATTGTAAGAATACTGGGGATAATACACAATTAAGAATAAGATAAAAAAAACAAAAGCATGTCTTAAAAAAAATGAAGATATTTCTTAACACATTCTTTATTTTACTCGAAGGTAAAAATGTGTGTGTGTGTGTGTGTGTGTGTGTGTGTGTGTGTGTGTGTGTAGGACATAATACATGGTATAACTTACCCTGAATATCACAGAAATTTGGGAAATGTTAACAGTCTCAGTTTTGAGGAAGAGATCTTCAGTGCCATGAACTCATCCACTCAGTGGCAAATGCTGAGTTCTGGATGCTGTTCTACCTGCTGTGGATAGATGAAGCCTCTGCCCTTTTGGGGTTTGATTTCTAGAAGGAAGATAGAAGATAATAGCAACCAGCAGAATATAGAGGATCAATTATATGCTGAAGAAGACCACAGGGTAAGGCTTTTGTAGGTGCAAGGCCAGAGCTGGAAGAGAAAGAGAGAGAGAGGTGAAGGAGGACCAGGTGAACAATAGGTAACATTCTCCTCATCATGTCAGAGCTCTGTGAAGTGCACAGGAGAACAGCGTCATGGTGTGTCCATTGAAGAGCAGAATCCCTCAGTTTGGCTTCTTCCCACTCTTTGTGTTGATGGGTCGCCACAGGGTGTTAAGTCCATTTCACTTCTGGATTGTGCCTCTTGGCTTCTCAGTCTGCTGAATGGTGATGAGGCAGATGTAGAGGTCGACTAAGAAAGAAAAGAAGGCAGTCTGTGACCCAAAGGGATGTCAGAGTGCACAAGAGGATGAGATATATCAGATGGACTCAGGGAGGTAAGGGGTGGATCAAATGAAAACTTTCTAAGTTTTGTTGGCCAATAACTTAGTCACTATGTGATGTGTGGGTGGGCTTTGAACTTACATCCTCAGTGTTCCAAGTACAGAGTACAAACATGAGCTCCTATTCCTGACTTTTATTATTGATGTAGCACTGGCTTTTACTTGCCGGGAGGTATGAAACCATTGAGGAGGTCTTAGAGCAGGGTCCTGACAGTTCTTACCTATGTTCCCATAGAACATGAAAACCCTGTGGAGTCATTAGTCTGGGTTCATGGAAATGGAATACCTTCTTTATGGAGCTGGGATTTGAACCGAGGTCTATTTATCTGAAGCCCTTGTCCTGTCTGCCACATGTGTTTCTTCCCTAATGTATTAGGTACAAACACTTTGTTATGTATGCTTCCAATGTCTCTGTTTTACGATTTTCCCCTTCTTGGTGGAGAGGGAGGCTGTGTCTCAGCTGTGTTTTTCTCACTCTTTCCAAAAATAAATATTCATTCCTGCCTGTGTGTGGGTGTCATGATAAATTGTAGCATAGACAGTAAAAGAGGGTGGACAAACATCCCCTCTCTCAGGAAATTTATAGACTGTCTGTAAAGAGAAGACAGGAGTTATATTGAAATTATTTATATTCAACGATTTTCACTTTGGGGGGATTCTTGCTTGTCTCATTTAATTACCTCAAACAAAATTGCCACTTCTGTTCCAAGAATCTCCCCAACTGAGAAAGGGAAGCAGGCAGAAACGTGGGATTTCCTTTTCGATTTTATGGATTTTGACTCCCAGGCTGACTGTTCAGTCAGCACAGTGAAAGACAACTTCTCTCCACACCCCAAAGCCTTGCAAACCCCACCTGTGATCGGAAAATCCAGCTGTGCACTTTCTATTTCTCGCCTCATTGCCAGGAATAAAGATTCAGCAATCCCTGCTTAAGTGACAGTGTCGTCTGTAACACCTGCGGCAAAGCCTGGACCAGCTCAGCAGTTCTCAGGGGGCGAAGTATTAGTCAGGAAAAGGAGAAGGGCTGGGGGCCTCAGACTCCCTCCTTCACTGGCAGCTTCACGCAGCAGGCTCCACTCTTTAAGGCCAGAATCTACAGCCCACACCTTGATGCAGAGATGAGACATGACTAATAGAGAACACTAAGTCTAGAGACTCCTGCTGATCACCCATGGCCATGATCTCAGCTATTCTCAGAACTCAGAACTGACAGTGAGGCCATTGGCCTTTCTGCAGGAGTCCAAGAAAGCACCTTCTACAGGAGAGCGTAGTCTAGGTAAAGATTCATGGATTTAACATGATCTTGACCATTGTCTTGGGCTGTGCACTCTCCAAGAAATGAATAGTGACGTCCTCTAACTTTGCAATGCATTGTGGGCTTCTTTGGGGTCTTGCAAAATTAATACCAGAAGACTATATATAGCACCCGACTTTTATAACTTTTAAAATCCTTGTTAGGAAGTTTGTTCCAATTCTGCTTGATTTGCTTCCATAGTCTATGTGAACACTCACATTCTCTCACTCTACAGATCATAGTATCCCCCAAGACCCTCCCAGAAATAGCCACCTTAGCCAGTTTATTAAGTCCTTCTCAACAGTGAAAATCCACATGGGTTTTATTCTTCCCTCTTCCTCCTCCTCCTCTTTTTTTTTTTTTTTTTTTTTTTGCGGGGGTGGGGGGATAGGGTCTTTCTATGTAGATCAGGTTGGTTTTGAACTCATGATCCTCCTACCTCCACCTCCTGAGTGCTAGGATTTAAGTTGTGTGCAGCTATGCTTGGCTCACTTAAATTATTTTTTAATTAACTTTTATTGATTCTTTGTGGTTTTCACATCATGCATCCCCCGATGAACAGTTATTCTTAATACTGTATGGTTTGGGAACTGTTATCCTTTGCTTAACAAAGCTATTTCTTACACTACTGAATGTTCAAGTCATTCATTCATTCATTCAAGCATGCATTCATTCATTCTTCCACCCATTCATTCATTACATAGATATCAAGCGCTTACACAAGGCACCCATACTGATGCTGGGGGAGGCTGGGGGTTTAGGAGTGTCATCCTTTTGCCTATTGCTTCCCTCTCTTGGTGTATCTGCTGTGATACTGCTACAGGAGCCTTTCAAGAACTACACTTTACTTTTCTCATTAAGTTTTTAAACCTTAAAAATCTATAAGATTCAGCCTTAGATGTTATAATTAGGAATCCTGTCTTTGGCATCTGTATACAAAATCCTTTTAGGAAAGGCTAACTTCCCCAACTAAGGAAAAAAAAAAAGAAATAAAATCAAAATTACCTTCAGTTTCCTTCCTTCCTTCCTTCCTTCTTTCTTTATTTCTTCATCTCCCCTACATCTAGATTTTTTTCCACTTTTCTTGATAATTTCTAATTATGCTCATGCTTCTTGACATTGACAGGATTTCTTTCTTTGCGGTTGAATAACACTCTACTGTGTATGCACACCACACTTCCTTTATTCACTCATCTCATGAAGGCCACTGGAACTTGGCTGTTGGCAACAGCTCTGTGCTAAACATTCTGAGGACTTACCCATACCTGCTGTAGATACAATGGTGATAAGGTCAGATATGGTCTCTGACCTGGCAGACCTGAGGTTCTGGAGTGCTCATCTGTTCTTTGGCAGCACATCATGCCCAGCATTAGCAGTGTTAATTTCCTCTCTTTCCAGGTCAAGACACAACCTAGGAATGGCAGGGAGGCCCATCGCCTCTTAATCTCATCTGGCTCTCCAGTCCCATAGGATTGTTTCCTTGCAACAACACTTTTGTGTTGGTCCAGCGGAAAAGACATGTGGTTACACCATCAGGAGCCTGGGTGGAAGAAGCCACTGCAGACATTTGTACACATGAGACTCTAAGAAAATGTTCCCAATCCTTGAAGAAAACCATTACTTGGCTCACTGCAAGCTAATTGCATTTGTTCAGTCAGTGTGAAAATGGATGCAGATTGGATGAGCTATGAAATACCCTACTGTCCTATGGTTAAATCACAAAATAAAGCCACTTTTTCAGGAGACATGGCCTAGGAGGAGGTTTTCACTGAGAAGCAGGAAATTGCTTGGTAAATTTCACTTTTATGCTTAAGTAACTCTTTTAATTAATTTCCACTGACCTACTCCTCCTCCAATGTAACAGGTGTGAAGAGATGAAGAAGGCATCTCTCGGAACTTCTGAAGCTGGGTGTGAAGATGGAAAGAAGCTGCTTCCCTTCACTCTGAATGGAGCTGTAGGGTGTAGGAACCTGCAGCTTTGAAGAGCAGCCACAGGGGTTACAGTTTCATCTCAGTTCTGTATCACTTCTACCTTGTGTGAGAAAAGCTTAATTTTA
Source organism: Onychomys torridus (assembly GCF_903995425.1). Classification (NCBI taxonomy): domain Eukaryota; kingdom Metazoa; phylum Chordata; class Mammalia; order Rodentia; family Cricetidae; genus Onychomys; species Onychomys torridus. The sequence continues at coordinate 69,278,968 of NC_050457.1, read as the reverse complement.
GATTAGAGGCCATGTTGAAACTTATGACGAAAGCAAGGAGAATCAGGTTTTAATGGAAAAAAGTACACAACACTAAGCTAAAAGTACATGAGAACCCTGGATGTAAAGGTCACGAATTAAAACTCCAGTGTTAGCTCTTCCGTCACAGAAGCCATCCTATCATTGCTTTGCTTGGCTGATTCCTCACTGTCATTTCTTTATTAGTGACAAACAGAGAGGCACTGTGTCAGTCAGTAACTTGTCTCCATGTGGAAGAGTTGGCATCCTAGAGTTTTCAGAGAGATGGTAAGGCCAATTGATGTTCTAGAACACTGATAGTCAGTAACCTCATCAACCCCCTGGAGCCTCATCAGCAGTATGAAGAAAAATGTCTTAGTGAAGGTTTGTATTGTTGTTTCATGTTCAACAGTGCAGAGAAATGCATACTGTTATGAAACAGTGATTATATACTCAATAGAAGGAGCAATTTATTTTGCGAGTAATGGCACACCCTAGAACTTTAAATGATCTGGATCTAGATAAGGCACTGGAATAGTAGTTTTCATAAATTCAATGATATTAGTATCACATATAATCTCCCCAATGAATCAGGCAGGACACAGATAACAAATTCATCTAAATACTGTTTAGCTATTCTTTGAACAGCTGCCCAAGGATATCCCATAGTTAGGCATCTGAGAAGAGAACTCTGAGCCCAGTCAACCATTGATGAAACCATTTTTATTAAAGTCACACAACTACTCAGAGCAGAATCAAGAGAAGAACCAGGTCACCAGAACCTGTCATGGCCACTCCCTGAATTTTGTGAAGGATTAGATGGGGTTTTGCCTTAAGCATCCTACACAGCTTGTGAAGAAAAGATAGTCTGAAGCCTTGAGAACTCTGGAGATTATGTGTGGGCCAGGTACATGAACTGTCTATATGGCTTCCAGTAGCTCCCCTCCAGTTCCCTGAAAGTAAAGTAGGTGTAGGCTTGTCCTGTCAGGATAGGGATGAATATATCTTCATGGCTTCCTTAAGGCAGCTGGGACTTCCTCCATGAAATATATGCTACAGTGTGGGTAACTCGTGAGAAGATAGGGGCTTAGGATGAACAACCTGTCTAAGCTTCCAGTACACAAACTGAGGTTTCCAGATTATACTGGAATGAGTTTCCCACACTGTGTATGGAAGAAAGGAGTCATACATTGCATCTCTCTCTCTCTCTCTATCTCTCTCTCTCTCTCTCTCTCTCTCTCACACTCACACACACACACACACACACACACACACACACACACACACACACACATAAATGTATCGGCACATAAATGAGAAAGAGAGGGTGAGAAAGATAGAAATCCTGACCCTGAAATGCCAGCTATCTTGCTAGCTTCCTAGTTATTCAATATAAAGAGAAATGTGCTGTAAAAATATTTTAACCAAGATTCTACTCAAAATATGCACACATGCAAAATCTATTCTCTGTATTGTAATTGGAACTGCTGATGGCTTTGACAGACAGCACTGATGTTTCAGAAGTAAACTGGAGACAGTTGTTATTTTTGTCTTTCCTCCTAGGAGCTGGAATGACTCAGCCAAGGGTGAAGAGAGACTCTTCAGACTGCAGTGTGCCTACCACTCCTGCTTCCCCCTGGGTCCCAGAGCCCACGTACGTTCCCACAGCAGGAGCCTGCCGACACGTTATTAAACAAACGCTGTTTTATTTAGATTGCTGAGTCTGAGGCGACACCTCCCCTCTGCTCCTGCTCTCTAAGTGCAGAAATTGTGAACTACTTATTCTGGAAGCTGCATGCACTGCACCTCCAGTTCATTAATACGCAGTCACCATTTTTTGCTTTATTTCAAAACATTCTGATTCATGGCTATTTTTCATTTTTATGCCTCTCTTTTAATTTTTCTTTCTTCACATGTCCTGGTACCTGGAATTCTCTGCATGCATGCTATCCTCTGCAGCATCTTTCCAGGCACAGATGGGGTTTGGAGAAGGGAAAAGTGGGGGGGAGGCAAGAAAAAGCAACCTTCTTCCACTCTTCTCTTTGGCTCAGCCTCAGATTTCTTAAAATGATCCCAGTCAGGCTGCCCTTAGGATAAAGCTTAGAAAGAGCTAAAAAATCATTCTTGTGCCTTTCATAGTATACATCAAGTTCCTACTCTTGGTCTTGGCTTCGTCTATTGAATGTAGACCCAAGAGTTTGTAATATAAATATAAACATAGTGGGAGACGAAAGGCTGTCTGTCCATGTTCCAATACTGGAGTTGGACCCTAGCCTGCTTTAACAGGGGAGAGTAAAGACACCGTCTGGACAAAGATGGAAAAAGAAAAGCTAGAGCTCCTAGGGACCCGGGTAAATCTCAGGGATTTATCTCCTTTCTCTTCATCTTCCCTGGTTTACTGAAGTTCAAAGCAAAGGTTACCTTAAAGGTCAGCTGCTTCAATCCACCATTTATAGTGAAGATTGAGCATCTCTAGAGACTGATGCTTGGCCAAGAGCAGAAGTGGGGCCGGTGGGGCTCCTCCTGATCTGCACAGTTCTTTCCATTGCAACCCATGTTTCTCACAGGCCATACGCATCTCAAAATGAAAGCCGTGGACTATCTCCCCACCGGGGCTCTGCACATGTCAGTGCATATGAGGGACTAGAGGGCAAGGAATTGGGAACCCTTGAGGACTCTTGAATTTCTACAAACCCTTTAGCCATGCTCTAACTTCCCTCCTTTTTCAAAGCGTCTACCCACAGGATCTGTTGTATAACTCCTGGGGCTTTCTGCGGCCCCACCCATCTGTAAATGGCTAAGTTCCCAATGCTTTCACATCAGTCTAAAATTTGATGGATGTGTGGATATTTGTCTAGCTAGAATTTTGAAGAATTATGTGATTTTGCTCGAGCAATTGTATTCTGCCTTGTCTTTCTTGCCCCCCTCTTCTGTTCTACCTTTCCAAGTTCAGACAGAATCTATTGCTTTTGATGTGTTTGCTCCCTCTCCCATCTCTGCGGAACACCAGATTCTCAGGAGGAGCGGAGACCTGATCACGGCAGTGTGATGGAGACCTGGGCTTCAGTCAATGCAGTCTTTGTGGTATGGTGGACATGGCTGTAATGAGAATCTCAAGGTGGCTGTTCATGTCACCTCTGCTTTGTCACCCGATCTGAGGCCGTGGGCGTAAGCTCTCCATGTCCAAGTCCCTTCATCCAAGAATGGAAACAGCTCAGCTAGCTCTACTTGACTCACTGTTCTGTGAGTAGGCATAAAAACACATTTGCAGGTTTGAAAGTGCTGGGCAAACATTAGATACAATACAGTTGGGCCTTGCATGTCTGCAAAAGAAAAAAAAATCCTGTTAAACTCAGCAGGCTTTATTTATTTATTTTTTTAAAGTTAAAAAGTACTTTTTAAAGAACTAATGATGTTTAGGAAAAAAAAAAAGCCATGTAATTTCAAACAAAGGAAAATGGTTCTGTTTTAGAATTCTCTAGTCTGTCCCCTTGGGCCACACTGCTCGTTGCTCTATGCTCCTCTGAGTGCTGCTGGCTGCCGAATGAGCTCGCAGTGGCACGGGGCACAGGGCCAGTTCTCTGGACTGTGAGTGAGGAATGGAAGAGCTACTGTCCTGTCTGTTGGCTGTTCCAGGGGCCCCCATTATGAGGAACTTCGCTGGCCACCTCTGGTACACATGCTTCTAGACCGTGGGCCCCACACACCCAAACACTTCTGTGCCACGTGGGACTCTCAGGAGTACAGAGCTGACTGAGTCCTCAGATCTGGAATGTCCCCATGGGCTAAAGGGTTGTTCAGCCTGGTGCCATTCAAAGGCAGGAGACACCATCAGCGTGAAGCAACAGTTGAAGGCAGGTCTGTGGGGGTTTAGTGCCCAGAGCTTAGGGTGTTTGGGGAGAAGGAGTGAGAGATACTCATCATGCAGAGGTCAGTGCAGGCTAAGGAGCCCAGAAAGCAGACTGAGGAGAGAGAGGGTGGACATGGGAAGAGAGTGTTGGACATGAGACCAGGAAGAAGTGATGCTTAGTTCTGCTGCAGGAACAAGGATAAGGGGAACAGGGGGATTTGACTGAGAAGCACCATGGCCACTGCTGCAGTTCACGGGGCTCTGCAGGTGTCAGTAATCAGAGTGCAGTGTCACGGGTGGAGGAGGGACAGCAGACCTGGCTAGGACCAGGGCGCTTAGTGGTCAGTGTCTCTATGTCACCAGGACGTAGGAGACACCTGCCAGATTATCGGGGACACTTCCCTTTGGGCTTGTAGGGTTTTGAGTTGTCTAACTTGAGTCTGTTTCTTGAAAATGCCATCATTGCCTCTCCAATTTCCCTTTTCCTGTTTTGAGGCTGGAGATGTCTTTCCACTGCAGCACTTGTAAACCTTCCGCCATGTTGAATTCCGCCGTCTGTGCTTTCCTGTACTTGTGGTATCTCCAGGCCTTTTTGTGATAATAGGCTAAATCTAACTAACTTTCCCACGGATTCCAACAGCATCCTCTTTAGTTCCTCCACCCTTGAAACTTAGCCCAGAATTCTGAATGGGAAAGAAAAGAAGTGAAAGATTTCCTCTGCAGTCTTTTGTGCTGTGTGGAAACTGTCATCTGGGAGATGTCAATGATTCTAGAAAGGAATCTGAGCCGGGAGAAACCAGGGCTCAATCACCTAGCAGGAGCCTTTCCATGACCCCAGGAAATGGAAATCCCATTGAAGATGAGGTCCCAAATCAAATGCAGAACAGGAGACATGAAAATAACTTCATCTCATCTGAGATTGGGTGAGTTTCTTGACCAGCATGCATCTCAGAGAATTCAATTTCTAGATAGTTCTTGCTTCGCTTCCTTACTTCAGTTTTGTGGGCATGTATAGCACTTCATAGTTTTTATTCTGCATGCCTCATAGGAACACTTTCAGTATATATTCAGAGGCATTCAGTCTATCTGGCCGCAGAACACCTGCCTTCATCACACAGGACACTGTAGCTAGCTGGCTGACCCCCTTCATGGGTTCAGGGCTGATGGGAAGGGACAGCTTGCTGATGGGGTCTAGCACTACATAAAAGGGCCCCTCACCACACATATTTAGCCATGGGAAAGACCGAAATTGGACACATATTTTCTACTGGATAAATATTGTTTTAGTGGCATTCATTATTAGGTTGAAAGCTCCTAAGTTTAAACTTCATAAGCTAGAGACTCTGTGTGTGTGTGTTGGATGGTATGTATGTATGTATGTATGTATTTATGCATGTATGTATGTGTCTATCTACCTATCTATAGATATAGATATAGATATACACACACACACATATGCACATATATACACATTTTACTTTTCGAGGTAGGATTTCAGTATGTATCCTAACATGGCTTAAAGTTTCCAGTCCTGCCTTTGTGTCCTCAGTGCTGAGGATATGTGCCAACATACCCTACAGAAACTCCTCCCTGTCCCTGTCCCTGTCCCTGTCCCTGTCTCTGTCCCTGTCCCTGTCCCTGTCCCTGTCTCTGTCTCTGTCTCTGTCTCTCTCTGCATGGTCTCTCTTTTTGTCATCCTCTGCCACAGACTGGATATTTGTTCAGATCCCGAACTTCCCATTGTTCCCGTTTCCAGTTTTGTCACTTAACCTGCCATTGGCCTGTCACCTTTCCCAGGTGCATTCTCTCTTCTGGAAGCCCCATTTGTCCTGTGGGGAGAGCCCACCCCCTCCCTCCCTCTTCTCTTGCCCTTCCATGGTGATCCCACCAGTTTATGTCGTTGATCATTTTTAGCCGATGCACTTCATCATTTCTACCATGTTTTTTCTAGACCTTCAAGGTCTCGACTACGCTTCTTGTCCTGTTTTCTCCTTTCCCTCTTTTAGTGATCGCTGAACCCCTGCTATCACATCAACTGTCCTGCTTCTCCTTTCTGACACGAAGGCCCACTCACCCTGGCAACAGGAGAAGCTCACAGCTGTCCCTACCGGGAACCTCAGGGCTTCACTGCTCTGGGAAGTTTGTTGGTCTTTTCTTATAGTTTGAGGTCCTTGAACACTTTCGATAGTATCAATTCAGACCCTACACCTGAGCTATATACACAGTTGCTGCTTTGAGTTCTTGCTGAAGACCTCTGTCTCTTGCCTTGATCCCCAGACAGAGACCAGTATCACTGGGCCAGTGGGAAGAGCCCTCCCACTACCTTACATGCTAGTCATGAAGTGGCTTGCTCCTGGCTTCAGCCTCAGGGCCTGCCCTCTGTGTTATGACCCCAGGGTTGCAGTTCTACAAGTAGCATGTGCCCTTTGCTACCAACTCTCATTTAGCTTTGCCAGATAGGTCCTCAGAGTGAGAATGGAGGAAGGAAGGAGAGAAAGGACGCGCCACCTGCTGGCTGTCCTCATACCCGACCCATTGACTCAGTCACAGTGCTCATACAGGGATGGCAGACGTTCTGGTTTCCAGCTTCTTGTCAAAGTATCCAGTCCAGCATCAGAGACATCGGTGCCGACAGGTAGCACCTTTCTTTGAGGTCTGGATCCTAGCTGTGTGTGGACTTTTATCCAGGATGTCAGTGTGTAATAATCTCATCCTTGAGTGGGAACATGTGTGTGATGAACAGTGGCTGCCCATGCTGGGTAGACCCAAATCATCTCTGTCTGCTACTTGCAACTGCTGGATGTGAGCAGAATGAAAGTGAGGGGATGCCGCTTCTGAGAGGAGGCTTCAGCAAGCTCCGGCTGCTGTCTTGGTGGGTGCTGATTGACTCTTGCGTGTTCACTGTCGAGGAAGCAGGCTGCTCTGCCACAAGAGTCTCTGCGTTGAAGCCCCGTGGTGAGGAGCAGAGGAAAGCCTTAGTCAATGGCTGACAATGCCTTACAGCTGATGAAGAACCAACCCTACCAATAGGAGCGATCTTGGGAAGAGGTACACGTCCATTTTATACCTTGAGTGGAGCCTTGGAAGAGAAACTATGTTGGAAGACCCCACTTAGCCCCCCAGGATGCATACATAGCTGACAGAAGCAGTGAGATCATACATGATCCTGGCTTTAGGCAACTCTACCTCTGATAACAGAACCACTTTTTTTTTTGGAGGCAAAAGATCTTTGAGCACACTGACTAAGCTACAAGCTCCAGTTATCTCCATCCTCTAAAGGTGCCAGAATTCATTCTCTCTAAACACAAGCATTTAGGACTGGTCCTCAGCTGTTGGGCGCCAGGATATGGATTGCCTCTTGAGCATCATGTAACCTCTTTCTATTGTCTAGAAACATCTGGACATTACATACTGTCTGTCTGTCTGCTTCCCTCTTTTTCTCCCTTTGTGTGTGTGTGTGTGTGTGTGTGTGTGTGTGTGTGTGTGTGTGTGTGTGTGTGTGTGTGTGTGTGTGTGTGTATGTGTGTTTGTGTGTGTATGCACATTCATGTGGTACATGTGTGTCCAAAATGCATATGAACATCTGTGTACATGCATGTGAAGGCCAGAGGTCAGTTCCTCAGGGGCTGTCTGCCTTGTTTTTCGAGACAGGATTTTTCATGGCCTGGGCCTTCCTAGTTTGAGCAGGCTGACTGGCCAGTGAGCCCTGAGATTCATCCTCCCCAGGAAGTTCATGTCACTGTGTTTGCCTCTTATATGGATTCTAGGGCTGTTCTCAGGTCCCCAAGCTTCCACAGCAGGTGCTTTACCAACTGAGCCATCACCCCAGCCTTTCTCTTCCTTGTGATCTCATCTAAATATCTCCCACACTCCCCAGGGTGTCTCTGTATTTTCGTTGGAAGTCGATGTCCAAGGCAGCTTGTTCTCTTTCTGCTGCCAGAAATCAAAGTCAAGCCCAAGGCCCTGGCCGTTCCTACACGGGATAATTAAGCATCAAGAAGTCTCTGTATTTCAATTCTCAATATTGAAACAGATTGATCTTTACCAGTTGTTAAAAGGTAATCTCTAGTTCGTAATACAAATGGTCTCCCAGGACGAATGCCATTCGGGCAATCTGGTGGATTAATTGCTTCCCCCTGATGACTTATGACTTGGAACAGACAGGAAAGTAGGATATCAAAACAAACACTTGAAGCACAAAGATAAAAAATGTTAATAATTAGTAACAGCTAGAAGCAAAATTAATTCGCAGTGGGTCCATAATGCCAGCTATTTAATGCAAATTAACAAATGACATTTTAATGTAAAGGACACGAACGCTAATATTCTAATTTTCCAAGTAAGATCAATAACTCAACAAACAATAATGTGCTCTAAAAAGGAACTTAGATCCAGAGCAATAACTTTCCTTTGGAGGTAAGTGAAATGCCACACAAGTTTATATTTGTGGTTCCAAAATTAGACTAAATTAGAATTAGGTGCCGCAGTCTTGGAAGGAGGGCCTCGTAAAACAGGAAAATGCAAGCAATGCTGATCACAAAGTGATGAAACTGGTCGCACAGCGCTGGATAATGAGGCAATTTCTCACTTCTCTGAAGGATCGGCAAGGGCAATTCTGAATTAAAATGGTGTTGTCTCAAAGTCTGGGCATCTTGTGTCTTAAATAAAAGTTTAGAGACTGAGGGACAGACCAGTCTCGTGCTGGATTGCTTGAGATGAATGATTTTAACTTCAAGTACAATAGCACACTCCAGCATTCACACCAGAAGCTCACTGTGACCAAGAGTGGCCTTATTTGTTTTCATCTGGTTTGCAAAAAGCACAAAAGAAAACCTCTTAAAGTGGATACCTTCTATTGCATGGTACCTTGTAGTTGAAAGATACTCTCTAGTAGTTGATGCCGTTTGTTCCTTAAAATGACCCTTCATGGGAGGAGTTCCTTAGCCTTATTTTATAGTGAGGGAGTTGAAATTTAGGGTTTGAACAGTGTGGTGCATTTTGCAGACTGAAGATCCTCCTGGACTTCAGCAGTGTCCTACCATGCAGAGGAGTGATGTTGCCCGCACTCCTTTCCTTTATCTATGTATGCTCTGTGCCCCTCCACTCATGTGTGTGTGTGTGCGTGTGTGCGTGTGTGTGTGCGTGTGTGTGTGTGTGTGTGTGTGTGTGTGTGCGCGTGCGTGTGCATGCGGCATGTATGTGTGTGTATGTGTTCTCCACAATGGCCAGGGAGCCAAATGAGTGTCCTTTGTCAATTCTGTTATTTATAAAGGGTGTTGTTTCTCTTCCTGTTCCTGTTTTAAGGTGTGCTTACAGTCATTTATTGTGGTGATATTTTATTTGTGCTGAAATGTGGTGATATTTTATTTGTGCTTTAATAAATAAAGCTTGCCTGGAGAGCAGAGGAAAAAGCTAGCCACAACACAGAAGTCCTGCAATGTTAGCACACACTTTTAATCCTATCACTTGGCAGGCAGGATCTCTGTGTGTTCAAGGCCACACTGGAAACAGCCAGGTGTGGTGGCACATGCCATGGAGGTCTGGAGGTCTGGAGGTCTGGAGGTCTGGAGGTCTGGAGGTCTGGAGGTCTGGAGGTCTGGAGGTCTGTACAGATAGTCAGGAAGTGACAGAGTTGGGCAGGAAGAGGAAGTGGTTGATGTAGCTGAGCAGAGAGAGCAAATCAGATGGCAGAACAGCAAGGCATATAGGCGTGGGTAGACAGGAAGTAACTCGCATTTGGAAGCTGCAGAGTTGTTGAGGTAAGGTTAGCTGTGGCTTTCCCTATTTCCCTGATCTCTCCCAGACTTTCACCCACGTATTTGTCTCTGTGTTTTTATTTTATAAGACCATTTAGAAATTCATCTACAATTTATTTGTTTTGGAGACAGAGTCTCCTGGGCACAAGCCATCTTTCCACCTCAGCTTCCTGAGTAGTTGGAATGACTAGAGCCTCACTGTCTTGGGCTTTCAGTTTTTTCTTCTTCAAACAGAATTGTAATGTAAGGTCAAAATGTGAGCCATAAAGGCCTTCTGTATCAAATTCTCTAACCTCTCCAATATGGTTATTCCAATCTCACTTCAACTCAAATGGGAAAAATATGCTAACAATTATAGAGAAAAATTTATGCAATTAATATTCAATGATGGAACACACTCATGTGTCTTCAGTCTTGATCAAGAAATAGAAAGCTAGCAGCCCGAAGGGAGTGTTCAACTTTTCTCTGAGTGCCAACAGTGTACCTTTTTACAGTTTTATATATATATATGAAATCTATGGTATAGCAATATGTTAATAGGAGTCATTTTGTTGCTATGTTCATTAAGCAGAATAATAATGGTAGGTTTTGAAGCATTATTCTAGTTATTCTTTATCAATAAACATTCAGGAGTCAGATACGAGAGTAAGAACCTGAAGGATCAGAGAAGTCACCAGTCCCCTCCTATCTGCTCCGTTCCTAAACAAGGGAAATGCTGTGTCATATTTTGATCATGTTCTGACAAATAAAGCTTGCTTGGAGTCAGAGGGTGGAGGGAACCACTAGCTGACCAAAATTAACCACAGAGATTTTGGCTGAGCTGAGCTGAGCTGAGCTGAAGAATGGAACTGACAAATGATAACTGATAAATGAAGAGCATCAACATAGAAGAGCAAGCGTCTCTCTAGCGGGGTGTACACTCCTTTGGGTATATGTCCAGGAGCTGGGACAGCTGGATCTTGGGATAGACTGATTTTCAGCACGTTGATTAACCTCCACCATGACTTCCATACTGGCTGTACAAGTTTGCTCTACACCAGCAATGAAAAAATGTTCTCCTTTCCCCACATTTTTGCCAGCATCTACTGTCATTTGTTTTATTAATCTCGGCCATTCTGATTAGGGTGAGATGAAATCTTAAAGTAGTTTAATTTGCTTTTCCCTGATGGCTAAGGATGTTGAACATTTCTTTAAATGTTTCTCAGCCATTTGCATTTCATTTTTTGAGAACTCTCTATTTGGTTCTATAACCCATTTTAAAATTGGGTTATTTGTTTTCTTGATGTTCAGCTTTTTCACTTATTTGTGTATCCTAGATATTAACTCTCTGTCTGATGTATAGCTGGGAAAGATGTTTTCCCATTCTGTATGCGTCTTTACAAACATGATGGTGTCCTTTGCTGTGCAGCTTTTTGGCTTCACAAAGTCCCATTTATTAATTGCTGATCTTAATGCCTGCGGTATTGATGCACTATTTAGACAGATCTTTCCTGTGCCAATGAGCTCATTGCTCAACCCCCATTAGAGAAACTTCTTCTTGCAGTAGATAGTAATTAACACGGGGACCCACAACTGTTCAATGTGCAGAGAGTAAAAGACCTTGGGTCAGGCAGTTGCAAATGGGATGTCTTTTTCATATCTTTCTTTTCAAGACTCAGGAATCTAGGCAGAAGAGGAGGCAGAAGCATTTTAAGGGCCAGAGGTAGAGATTGTCTCCAAAGAAACAGAATCTTCCAGATACAGTGGGGCTGCTACACACTACAGGACTGTGACAGCACACACAATACCTGCACAGGTTTTAGCCAGACAAAACCCCAGCACAGAAAAGGCAAAATGGGCACTCCTAACTAAGATGCCATTTGCAACTAATACCTGTTGGGAAAGGAAAAATCAGTTTGCACAGATAGAGTGAGACTGGGCCTGTCACTCACACTCCTGGGCAGTCCTCATTCCCAGGAGTAGTTGGCCAACGCAAAGGAGACTCCATGTGCTTTTTCTGTGCTTTTCCTTTTTGAATACATACACAGTGGTACTTCTCTCCTTTTGCTCCCATGATGGGGCTGTCATCTCATGTCATAGTAATGCTGGTTAGCAAATAACTCCATCACAGTGGTGTGTGACAATGAGAATCTATCACTGACTGCTGGGAACAGTGACTCCATGACAAATAGATTTAGCAAAATTAACATAATCTTGGGGATCCATGTTCACCACCAAAGAATGAAAATCATTGGTCACAAGTTTAAGGCCAGCCTGAGATGTACAGTGACATCATGTCTCAAAAACCAAGGGCTGGGATGTAGCTCAGAGACCAAGTACAGCCCTGTATGGATGAGGGCCAGCACCTGAGGAAACTCAGGTTGGCAGCACTGGGGGTTTCAGATGAGCTTTCCCTCTGTCTGCACTAACATGACCTTCTTAGAACAGTGGGGGAAAGACGGAGAGGCACAGAGGGAGGAGAGAAGAGAGACTCCATGTCCTTTTAAACAGATGCTTATTCTACCATAAACTCTCCATCTTCTTGACCTAATTCAACCCAACTGTCCCCCAAAGGCCTCATCTCTTGATGCCATCTCTCTGGGGCTTAGGGTTTCTACAACTGATCTTTGGGGAAAGGGACACAAATGTTCTATAACTACCAGCAGCGAAGTTCACATAATTAAGTTCATAAAAATGTTCCCACATGCTTTTTAATCATCATCATAATCTGGATTCAAAACAGGTTCAGAGATGTTGAAAGTTTCAGGGTGGATACCTTTCAATAATTGAGTTCCAGAGGTTCTGATTGACAGTTCAGGTCTCAGACATGCACATGCTGACTTTTCTTTCCAAAATCACTACACAGCAGCATCCCGTAGCCAGAACTCACATGCCGACAGCCCCTGACTGGCAGGAACTTAGAGGAGACATGTGGGGAACCCCTTTCTGCCTCACCACATGGCAGGTGTAGTCATTGTAAAATGTGGCATATTTAGTCTTTAAGGTGGTATGTCTCACTCAAGGACCCTTGATTATTTAAGGCTGGCAAATACACTGTGTGGTTTCCTACACAGAGAGAGGAAGACGATACCACATGGGGCGAGCATCCCTTCCAGCTCTCAGTGTCCTTTTTAAATTGTACCACAGCATGCAGTTGCCACAGGACTTTCACTTCTTGTTCACTTCACTTCATGTTTGGAGTCAGTTCAAGAGGGTTTTTTGTTTTTGTTTTTGTTTTTTGAGACATGGTTTCTCTGTGTAGCTTTGGTGCCTTTCTTAGAACTCACTCTGCAGCTCAGGCTGGCCTCGAACTCACAGAGATCTGCCTGGCTCTGCCTCCCGAGTGCTGGGATTAAAGGCATGCACCACCACCGCCTGGCTCAAGAGTTACTTTTTAATAGATTTCCATTCTTTCTTGAATAACTGATAATGAAGCTGTGTGTGCATGTGTAGATGTGTACACGCAAATATGTGTGCTGGGTCATTAGAGGAAACAACATGATTCCAGGTGACATATTCATGATATATTTTTTATTTATCTTGTAGCCTACAGAAATACCTGTTGCTCTAATACATTAATGACATATTTTATAGGAGATTATTCAGTACGGGTACACTTGTCCATGGAAGCAATCTCACATTATAATATAGTATCTGGTGGTTGTGTGGTAGAGGATTGTCTTAACACAAAGTTGGGTGGATAGGGAAGGGGATGGTGGTAGATCTGGGAGGTGTTGGTGAAGTGTGTGTGTGTGTGTGTGTGTGTGTGTGTGTGTGTGTGTGTGTGAATATGTTCAATATACATTGAAAAAATTCTCAAAGAACTAATACAAATTGCAAATAAATAAAGATCACAGTGAATTATTCAACATGTGGTAGCTAAGTGATAACATAGACTTTAATTGCAGCATGTATAGATTATTATTATTATTATTATTATTATTATTATTATTATTATTTTGACATAGGTACTATTGGCTCCTTCACTTCTAGGTGGGTCTATGCTTGCTCATTCTTAGTACTATTGAAATGGGAACCTCTGATATAATGTCTAAATGAAAGCTGTTCACCTAAGAGACACGCAATGGTCATATTGTGTTAACAGTTGAGAATTACTAAATTTTTCTCTAAGTGAGAGATTAAAATGTTAATGGCATCCAAAAGTGTTTCAGAAGAAAATAAATGTCTTCATTGAGAATTTTCTAGACTTTGTTGATTTTAGGGCATACTGACTGTATCTTAAGTGGGCTTACACATCAGATACAAACCCTCTCTACTCTGAAATGAGAGCATGGGTTGAACTGTGTCCCCTTCCACAGATGGTTGGGGCCTTAACTGCCATGACCTCAGAATGTGACCTTGTAAACCAAGAGGATCCCTATAAAGATAATAAAGGTAAATAGGCATTACAGTTGGCTCCAAGCCAACACGAATGACTTCTTTATAAAGAGAAATTGAGATACAGTACACACAAACACACACACACACCATACATATATGCACACACACATACACATATGTACACACATGTACACATACACATGTACATGTGGACATGAAAGCAGCAAGTGAGATGTTATTTGTCTAAATCAAGAAAGATTGCTAGCCAACTTTCAAAGCCAAGAGCAAGGTTGCATCAGATTCTCATCCAAGCGATTGAAGGAATCAGCCCCATGGATACCTTTATCTTAGACTTCTGGACTCCTGATTCTTATGGACTAGCTTTCACAGTGCTGAAAGGTGCTATACAGGCTACTAGAGGAGAACAGTAATCATCAATAATACCCACTTATGGGTTCTGCAAGCTACAGTAATGACTGGCCTGGGAAGATATGCCCACTCATGCAGTAGTGGCACAAACATCATGGAAGTAACCAACCATTTTCTACTTTAATTAAAATTAATTAATTAAATAAATTATATTCCACAAGATGAAATTCATATCTGGAATCATTATTGTGTAGGAGTCTATGACTATATAGGTCATAGACCCTAGGAGAGAACCTACTACTATTACTTCGCTAAATGGACATAGTATTGAACCAACTCCTAATGATTTATTGTTATACCCATAGATCAATGCACTCCTCAACCCTTATCTGCCAAGCTTCTATTTGCAGTAGATGGTGATGAACACTGATATCTACTAGACAGAGAATAAGAGACTAGAATGCTCAGTTCTAAAGGGAATATGTATACCTTACCCCTTAATCTCCCCCCCCCCCTTGGAATTATTTCCAAGAAGGGGTGGGAAGAACATAAGAGCCTGAGGTGAATGTTGTGATGGCTATTATGGTGTCAACATCTGGGATTAACTAAAATCCAAGTGGCTGAGTACTTCTATGAGGGATGCTTTTTTTCCTTAATTAAATCATTTGAAGTGGGAAGAGTCACTTTAAATCTGGATCTTTAAATTTTTTAAAGAAACTTTCTTTTTATTTATTCTACATGTCTTTTACATTGTGTATCTTGAACCCATTCATTTCCCCATCCCTTTACATCCACCCGCTCCCCTGCACCTCCCTCCCCATAAAACAAAATTTAAGATAAAAAAGAAGAAAGAAAGAGAAAGAAATTAAAAATCTCGACATGGAAGCCATAGTGTGACACTGTGAGTCACACCCTGAACCCCTTTGTCCATATATCTTTACTTGCACGTGTCCATTGCAAAGAGTCATTGGTCTGGTTAAAGATCTGGTTTCTAATACCCTATTGGTTCTGGTCCCCCACTGGAACTCTTCTTGGATATCCTGTTGTTTCCCTGTGTTGTGGAGATACTGCAGCTTTGGGTCTTCAGATCAGGTCCCTTCACATGCTCCAGTAGATTATAGATGGGGTGGATGTTGGGGTGGATCAAATCATAACCCTGGTTATGGCCTGGGCAGCTGCAGGGTTGGTTCACTCTCAAGTTCTCCCCTGTGCATACCACCAGAGTGAGCTCTTCAGCATTGTCCCAGCCAATTCACCTCTTGCAGCAATGAGCAAGGAATGGGGCCAGTTCTCCTGCTTTCATACCATCAGAGTAAGCTCTCCCGCACCTACACCATCAGGGTTAGCTCTATTGTATTGCCCAGAGGAGGTTACAGGGGCCACTCTCCCAAGTGCTGCAGCTGGTGAGGGGCTGGGATAGCCCTACTGCTCTTATGACCACAGGGCCAGCTCCTCCACCTGTCTTAGGTGTTGATGGGCAGGGAGTTGGGGAGAGCGCATCTCTCCTCAGCCCATGCTGCTACATGCCAGGTGAGTAATGGAGACAGTTCTCCTTTGCTCACAACATCGGGGCTGGGTCACCCTTACCTCCAACTACTGGGTAGTTCTGCTGTGCTGCCTAGGTGAGGAGCAGGGCCCACTTTCCTGAGTGTTGAAGCTGGTAAGGGGGAGGGTCAGCACCTTTCATCTGTTAATTTGAATCTTTTGAGGTAGGCAGATCTATTGTAAAAAGGTGCCTCACCTTTTGCTGGCAACCTATGTAAACGACATGGAAGAAGTAGGCTTTCACTTTTTGCCTGGCCAGTTCATTTCTTTACTGGCATTAGATCCCACTTCTCCAAGATTCAGGCCTATACTGAAAACAAGCTGAGACATCCAGCCCTAGTGGGCTGAACAACTACTGGATTCTTGGATCTTCTGTTGGTATACAGCCATTTATTGGACTAGCTGGACCACAGCCTGTAAGTCATTCTAATAAATCCCCCTCTCTATATTATATATACAATATATCTACATATATGTGTAGATTCACTCTGTCAGTTCGGCCCCTGTAGAGAACCGTAACTAACAGATATTTCCACAAGAAAACGTCATCATCTAGACACATCCAAGTGCCTGCTCAGATGAACTCATGGCACTTGTAGCACCACATTCAAAGCCTACTCAAGCCCAAGCCAGATAGAACCCCAGTATGAAAAGGGGAGCTGGGCACACAGTCCCACCCCAGGCCATGAAGTTATTCACAATTGGTAGCTGCTGGGAGAGGAAGAGATCATCTTTTCTCTCTGGTGAAAGTTGATCTGAACTCTCTCTGGTAAGTTGATCACTCTCCAGTGAAAGATCACACATCCAAGAATATTTGAGCAGTACAAATTGGTCTTAAATGTGAAAAAAAAAAAACCCCACCAAGTTGGGTGGGTAAGGAGAGGGGCATGAATCGTGGAAGAGCTGGGGAGCGAAAGAATGTGATCAAAACACAGCCTATGAAACTCTCAAAGAACTGATAAAAATTAAAGAAAAACGTAGAACATATGCTGTCTAACACATAAATGTAGCTCATGGCATGTAATATGCAGTGTATATACTCACACATACATGTAGGCACTTCTATACATTTCCAGGGGTCTGCTTCTTTGAGTGACACCTGATTGACAGGCATAGCAACTGCCTCCACACATATCTCAATAGTGAGGCTTTCTTCTGCTTTACTTTCCCCTCCCATCTGGCACTCAGCACCGCACAACCATTTGCCTCTAGTCACTGCTCACAGCATCCTGCACCTGTTCCCTGTTTACATCAGAACTGCTGCAATCCTCACTGATTTGCAAAGCTGAATACATTTTGATGATTTAAATAACGTTTGAATGCAAGCTGTGTCTGAGAAAAACTCGCCTTGGTATATCAGAATGTATTTATATCTAAATTTGACCCTGAAAATACTGACATTAAGAAAAAAAAGATTCCTTCTTTCCTTTTACCTGGGTGACTCTTAACTTTTAGGACCCAGAGACGTTGATTTTCTTTGACAAAATTATGGAGACCAGGCAGCTTAAACAACTGACGTGTATTCCTTACATTTCCGAAGGTTAGGCATCCATAATTAGGGGGCTAACATGGCCAGTTCCTGGAGAAGGCCCGTGGCCCAGCCTGTAGATGGCTCATTTCTCACTGTTTCCTCATATGGAGGAGCAAAAAGGTAGGGGCTGAGGGACTGGAAAGGAGAGAAAATTAAGAAGGGGAGGAGAAGGAGAAGGGAAGGGAAGGGAAGGGAAGGGAAGGGAAGGGAAGGGAAGGGAAGGGAAGGGAGAGGAAGAGGAGGAAGAGGAGGGGAGCTGTTTTGTTCTCTTCTGATGACATCAATTCCATCACCAAGGCCACAGCCTCATGCCTTCACCTAACTGGCTCCCCAAAGTTCCCCTTTAAATACTGTTGTGTCAGTGATTGGAACTAGTATATAAACTTTTTTGGGTGGTGGTCAAATACAGACACTCAAGAAAACAGATCCAGGGTTGGTGATATGGCTCAGCCCATAAAGCCATTTGCCATGCAAGCCTGCCAACTTGAGTTTGGTCCCTAGAACCATATAAGGGTGAATGGAGAAAATCAGCTCCAAAGAGTTGTTCCCTGCCCTCCATATGCACACTGTCATCCATGAGCCCTCACACACGTTCTAGCACACTGATTCTAAATGAAACTTAAAAAGAGAAGCAGATTCAATTAACCTATGGAGACTTCTGATGAAGGCTTTAAATGTTTCCTCATGGCTGAGTGCATTTGGGATTTGTTTGTTGATAGGCATCTCTGCTATATTTACTGGGCAGGGGGGTTAGAGTTGAAGGAGAACATCTCCAGCTCCCCAGTGCTTCCTAAGGCCGAGGAAAGTTGTGTACAGTGAGAAACATATTAATAACTGCAAAGTGTTTTCATGGAGGAGGAACCACTGCAGCCAGGGGCACCAATGGGGAATATGCTGATGATGGAGAGTAAAACACAGCAACCAAGTTCTCTGCTAGTGGAGTTGCCCACGAAGGGAAATGTCTCTGTACAGTTCTATCTGTCTATCTATCTATCTATCTATCTATCTATCTATCTATTTATCTATCTATCAATTATGTATGTATATATGTATCTATCATCTATCTATCTATCAATTATGTATGTATATATGTATCTATCATCTATCTATCTATCTATCTATCTCTCTATCTATCTATCTATCTATCTATCTATCATCTATCACCTTATACCTTTTTCACTTACAGTTTTGCATTTCATGATTTCCTGCAGTGGGGCTCACTAACAGACAGAATATAAATGCGGTAGGAAGAACTACCCTTTCCACTCACATATAAAAAGGACAGCTAAGCAATAATCACACAGGATGAGTTGCATATGACAGGCTGTCTTCCTTGCCACCAGTGTGTTTCATTCTGTAGGGATTCTCCATACCTACCACCGTGCATTACAAAATCCTCTGGCCATACTGGATGGACAGGGTATGGGCACCTCTTCTACTGAGGCAATTAGGTGTCTTCACCAAGAACTTGTATTTTCAGTCGGGGGTGACATGTGGCACTGGAGTGGGAACGCATCTATAAAGTGCTATTTTAGGTGGAGGAGACCGGTATCCAGTCCGAGTGGCTTACCCCAAAAGAGATCTCTAGACTGACTAAAACATCTAAATGTGGACTCTGCAGAGCCTTAGCTCGATCCAAGGGCCTAATTAATCATGCCAGGATGAAAGACTCGCTCCATTTCTTGCCTCTGTCTTCCACAGGGTGGTGAAACCTCAGGTTTTGGTACCAAGGAGGCTGCAGGGGTTCTGGTTGATGACGCCCATATTAAAGAGCATATTGTATCCTGCATTGTCATTTCCACAAAGTCCCACTGAGAATGTCCTCCACCTCATTGGCTTTGCTTGAATCACCTGCCCACATCTACACCGACCCCTGTAGCTAGGAAGACATGAGGCTCTGACCAACCGTGGCCCACCCGGAGCTAGGGCTGGAGTCAAAGAACTTGAAAAACAGGAAAAGCAACAGCAAGAGACTGCTGCAAGCTGCTAAATGTCCAGGACCCTCAGGGGCCATGGATGCCATGCAGAGACTCAGAGGAAGACTGACATGAACACACAGAAAGATTGAGAGAAAGGTCTTGCCGCCTGGTGCCTGGGGCTCGATGAAGATCCAGTCTGAGACTCTATGATTCCTCTGTTCTTGACAAGATGTCTGTTCCCCTTTCTCCTGCATTCATGCCTCTCCCTGGTCTCTTCCTTCCACTCTCTGTCTGTCCTTCTCCCCGTCCTCTGCCCTCCTCTCTCCTCTCCTGTTTTCCTGCTCTCCGCCCTCCACTCCCCTTCCCCTCTCCCTGCATCTCTCCTCCCCCTTTCTTCATTGAGGTACCCAGCATTGGTGGGTGTTTTTGTTCAGCCATTGACATTAACAAATCCAAGGGACTCTCTAGTATTTTATCCCAGCTCCATCTGGGGTAAACAACTGGGAAGTAGCCTGGGCTCAGGAATAGTCTATCTTGAAGCAGTAAGTGACAAGACTCTGAACTGTCACTTGAAATAGACTATTAGACACTTGCTTTGCGCCTACACACCCCCTACGCCCCCTGGAGAGGTCAATGCTCCATCATTCTCCAATGAGGCCCATGGGCAAAGCGGACTCTCTGTCTAAGCCAATCAGCAGGTTCCATCCCTTGGCACCAGAGAGACTGGCTTTCTGGTGGTCACCCGATGCCCACATTTGGCAAGAGTTATCTTTTAGGCTTTCATTTGACCTATCAGGAAGGCACAGTTGCTTTTCCTGTTGGCATGTATCTGAAAGGGTCACTGGGCTGGAATTTTGGCCGATTTCTTGTGAGCACATGGGTCCTGAGCATGGACTTGTCAGGAATGAGAAGTTCAGAGGTAGATGCTCCAGCCCTGAGAGGTCTTGTGCAGTCTGGATCAAGCTGTGCCTGAAGCAGCAGCACCCTTGGGATTCTTCAGTTTTGTGAGTGGAGAAATCCCTTTTTCCTTTTCTTACGCTTATTGGAGTTAGGGATTTTGTCACTTGCAGCCAAAAGAGTCATAACTAATACGGTTGTGGGAAGCTGGGTTTGAGGGAATGTGTCAGGTAATCTGTAAGATGGAGAGGCTGAACTATAAGCAGAGACAGGTCCTAAAGCTCCGCTAGGCACATGCTCCCCTTTTTCTGAATTCATAAACCACGTTGCTTCCTTGTAGAGGTGGTATGTATACATCACACCGTCTTGACTTACAATTCCAGTCTTTGCATGGTAGGTGCAAATTTCATGACCATAAAACTCTGGTGTGAAGAAACGCAACTTTCTTTATTGTTTTATAATTGAGCTTAATTTAGCTCACAGCCCCTTATGTCTACAAATGGCAGAGAACTTTATCTTGCTGATTCCAGCCTGTTCTGGCGAGCCCTGGCTTAAAGCTTGGTATCTGTTAGGTGGGTAATAAGTTAGTTCATGATTCTGAATCATTTTCTCCTGGGGTGGAGGTGATGTGCTTTCTAGCAAGCATTGCAGGGAGGCAAACTCCCTGTGCTGGGGGCTGACCTCTGACCGTGGTGGACAGCAGGCTGTGGTCCATGCAGTGGAGTTCGGCAGCTATCCCTGCAGGCTTCATCCTGCCTATGTCCAAGCTTAGCCTCTGCAGACTGCCAGGCCCTCTGCTTGTGTCCAGCTTGGGTTTCCATCATCCCTGGGCTCCCAGCAAAGTCCTTTCCCAATCCCAGCCCTTGCGGCCCAGTCCCCTCTCATCCCACTTTAACCCCAGGAACTTCTGTCATGTACATCTCACATGGGGGATAGGCATTGGGTCTGCTAGGTACACTGTCTACCCACGGCAGCTATAGGCCCCATATTTCCCCCAGGAACCAACCACCAGTTAGCCTCCCCTGTTTTTCTCTCTCCTCTTTCTTTCTCTTCTCTCTCCTCTCTTCTTTTCTTTCTCTATCCCTTTCCCTTCCTCTCATTTCCTTGAGAGGGACTTGGATCTCCTATTGGTTCTGCTCCTGACCCAGTGAAACCGGGGCACAGCCATCAGGACCTTCCTCCTGATATCCAGACAAACCTGCTTTGCTCTGGCCCCCTTGAACTCTCTAAGTCCAGGAAGAGCATTTGTCCTCACACGTGTCTTGGGCTGGGTTCTTTGCTCTAGGCTTCCTTACTGTGGATTTTGATTTGATGTGAATACAAGCCCCCCTTTTCTGTCTTCCCTGCCTGCACTCTGTAGCCACATCTCTGGTTTCTAAGACCCTGCCTTCATTCTCCGTCTCCAGATGCTGGCTATCCAGATTCTAGGTGGAAAGGTCAATCGCTCATGTTGCTGCCTCTTCAAGACCTGCAGCTGGGAACCTTGGCCCTCACTGTCTTGTTGCAGTGGACAGAAAATCTCAGGGCAGAAATGATAACTCAGAATTCCTAAGGAGGAGTGGCACTCTAGCATGATTTGGCTCTGAAAGTCATCAGTGTTCTCCCAGCCTTTGGAGCACTAGCCCATCTTACTTCTCATGGGGCATTGCTGTTCGTCACTACTGTCTGTCTGTCTGTCTGTCTGAAACCCTGTGGGGCCAAACTCTGCCCACTCTACTATGGAGCATTACCATGGAAGAAGGGCTCCTGCCCCACAAGCATCTTTTCCAGAAGGTCAGCCACTTAAAACCAGACCTCATATTTCCCACTAGCAGCTTTCTTGTTGTAGAACCAACTTTGAATTTCTTGTAGTGTCCCCTGAGCTATGGCAATCTCTGCATCTATTAAGAATTTCAAGTCATCCTCATTGTTCTGGGCTGAATTGCATCTGCCATACAGACAGGCTGAAGTTCTACTCCATAGACCATGTTTGGAATAGAGTCTCTGCAGGTGTAAAGCATCGACTTTAAGGAGAGCCTACCTTTCCTTTCAGAGGAAAAGGAGAGGCCATATACGGACAGAGATGCTTGGGCAGAGGCATGCTGTGTTAGAGGCAGAGACACATCTACAAGCTGAGGGACAGGGAGCCCCAGAATTTTGAAGAGACTCAGAAGGGAGCAGAGCCCTGTCAATGCCATGGTTTCAGCCTTCAGACTCCCAGAACTATGAGAGAACATGTTTATGGTTTTTGTTTGTTTATTTGTTTGTTTTGGTAGTGGTGGTTGAAAAAGTCAGTGGACTCATTATTGCTTCTGGGGTATGGGGCTCAGGAGCTCTTGATGGAGTGAATCTGTTTCCTCTTCACCACCACAGGCTTCTGGCTTCCCAGGATGGCACTGGTCCTGTGGATGGCTGCCATGCACAGATTGGAGGGACTACTTGTTCTTTTGAATCATGTGCCTGATGCTGCTGATGGTCCATGCATTCTTGAAACTGGTGGTCCTTATGCTGAGGAGTGGAAGCTGCCCTACCCAGGTCTTACAGTACCTGGAGGGCAGCCTCTAGCCCATGACCCACTGGCTAACATGGTGACAGAGGCTGTCTCCTCTCTGGTGGGACAAGACTTTGGATAAGGTCATACTTAGCAGCTCCCCTAGGAACCAGGCCTAAATGCTCTCCTGCAGAGCCTATACTGCAACATTCCCTCACCTCCTACTTCCTCCTCTCCCTTCTTCTGGAGGATCAGCAATGCCATGGTCCTTTCTGAGCACCCAAATCCTCATCTCTATCTAGGCTTCCAGGGAAGCAGTCCTCTGAGGACAGCCCGTTCTCACCCTCTGAGGCTCACACTTTCCCCACCCTACTGAAGAGTCTAAGTCCAGGGCGGAATATGAGAGCTGGTACTTCCAACAAGCTTTCATCATTGTGACTATTACTCTGGGGACCACGCTTGGAGCCTCACTGGCTTGAGCTACCTGGGTTGATAGGATCTCACCAGGTTGAGTCTGGGCAGGGCTGATGGCCTGAGAGGGCAAGTCTATGAGAAGGGGTTCCCAGAAACTCATTTGCATGTGCGAGTTCTGATGCTGGGAAATCATACAGAAGTCTGTGTGTGCCTCAAGACTGGCATGATATCAAAGGTTGATTTCGGAGCCCAGCCCCCGGACCTGGGTCTCACTCCTTAGAAAACTGGGTAGAAGTCCAAAGTGATGGTTTCTATGAATCAGGAGTCCCCAATACTATCCCATTTGGGCAGATGAGACAAAGTTTGATTCAGAAAAGAGGAAGGTGAATTTCCATGTGTGCACACATATATAACTGTGTGTCCTGTGCACATGCATGCACATGTATGTGGATAAGCATGCAACTGTGTGCAGGAAGACACAGGCACCTGTTTGCAGGCATGTTTGGGGGATGGCACGGGCATAAGACAGCCTCGACAAGTGTTTTAGTTTGGGCAAGACAAAGCCACCAGCAGCTGAAGCCCTCCACAAAGGCTGCAAGAGCCCCACCCCAAGGCAAGCGGGTCCATCTGTTTGAATTCTGCCCTCCACTTGTGGCATCTATTTTTGTGTGAAAGATCTCTTCACCTTCGGTTCCTGAAGATCTTGCGTTTGCTGCTTCCCACCGACCCAGCGAAGCTCCCCAGTCAGCCTTTCCTTCCCGCTCTGCCTTTCTGTGTGGGTCACACAGAGGGAAGTTCAGAACCCCTTTGCCTTTGCTGCTGTTCCCCTCTGTGGCCCCTCGTTTTGAGATCATACATATTTTACCTCGTATAGAGGGGATTTGATTTCTCTGATTTCTTTGTTCACAAATAAACCTGGGCTGGGAGCCCCGCTTCTTCCAGAAGCACAGAATCGGTACTGTGCCATCTGCCAGCAGGTGGCAGGGTGTCCATCCTGCTTGTTTTGATGGCAGCTTCCAGGGTTTGCACCGAGCACTGTCGGTCCGGACTGCCTCCCTCTCTATTATAAGTGACAAGGCGGGGGCTTGGGTCCTGAGGTTAACTGCGTTCTTATTTCTGGCATGTTCCCACCACCCCGCTGCTTGAGAGCTGCTCTTTTATAGTTTCTGCAGTTCTGTCCTTTCCGGTGCCCTCCCCATTTGCTCCAGGGGCTCTTACGAGAGTGACCCTTGCTGGAGTCCTCCCCCTGATGAAACCCAGCCTCATGTGATAAAAGGTGAGAAAGGCCAGTCTCCTTGAGAGGAAAGGACAAGTCTGGGATATGGTTAATGCCCCACAGTTCCTCCAAGGGCTTTCTAGCCCTTCCCCCATACCCTTGCTGCTCTGCTCATCTGCTTTCTACTGATCCCTTCCTTCTTACTCAGCATGTTGAGGTACCAACATCCAGCCCTCTCTCAGGATCTGCTTTCAGGGACCTCAAGTAAAGGGCATCTGCACAGAATGTGTAGTCATGTGTGTGTGTGTGTGTGTGTGTGTGTGTGTGTGTGTGTGTGTGTGTGTGAAACCTACTTGGATATTATTCTTCATGCTCACATTCTCTGTGTGTCCCACTGAGCTTTATCTGCCCGGGACCTCGCCTGGTGCTTTTCACTCATTCAGCTCTCTTATTCCGGTTCATAGTGGAACTACCATTGAATACAGCCACTTAACAAACGACTATATATCGCCTCTTCCTTGAAGTGACCACAGATGCAGCCTCTATGCATTTCCTTGCACATGGAGCCTTGGACTGGAGTGACAGATGCCTGGGTGAACAGTCATCAGGTGTGCATGCCAAGACTGGGCACAGTGTGCCTAACTTCACAGAACCCCACAGATGGCTCCCGATGGTTGCACTGGCTCAGGTGACTGCCTCTCCTCACGTGCTCTCCTACAGCTGGAAGGGCCCCTCCCAGTGGCCTATATTCTGGTGTGGGTTTTCACCATAGGTTTCATTTTTGCCGTATTGCAGGGAACTTTCAGTGTCTCCATGTGCACTTACCTACCAGCTCCCCACTTACAGAAACACCTACAGGTTTAAAAAATAATTTAAAGACACTCTTTGTTTATTCTAGCCATTAATCCCTTGTTGTTTTATACAGTGAAAGTACCTCTGTCAAGTGGACCATCTGTCTCCTTTGCTTTGGCATCCTTCACTGAGCAGAAATCCTTAGGAGTTACTGCCTTGTGCTCTCACTGTCACACGGAGATTTGGAGGAAATAGCTTTTTTTATATTTTGCTTGGTGTTCATTACACTCCTTCCAATAGGAGCAGATTCAAGTCCACAGGGGGCTGTGTTAAAGGGCAACAATGCTTTCACCTTTTCTAGTGACTTCTGCACTCTGGATTTCTCATCTGTGAAGTCTCATTGTTTTTTGGAGCCTTCATGTGCAAGAGCATTGGTGGGCCATCCCCCCTGAACTCTGGAGGTGCCTTAACTTACTATAACTACGTGGAAAATACATGTGAACCAGCCAAGCTAGACCTAGCACCACTGTGCAAACAACAGAAGGTAACTCCTTGGCAGCCCTTACTAAGAGGAACTTTTTGTCTGCATGCATCTCATTAGGGGCCCTGTCTTCAGCACTGGTCATCAATGTCAGAGCAATGGATGCAGAGCTGAGCAACCTTCAGTGTGTGTCAAGGCTGAGAGAGGAGTTTTCTTTTCAGTCTCTGGAGACTCCTGGTGGGTATTTAGTGAACACTGAACACACTGACATGTTGACCCCATGAAGAAGGAGAGTTGAAGGGAGGCCCCTGATTCTCACAGGCATGCCTGTAGGAGAGGG
This sequence comes from Onychomys torridus, assembly GCF_903995425.1. Taxonomy (NCBI): domain Eukaryota; kingdom Metazoa; phylum Chordata; class Mammalia; order Rodentia; family Cricetidae; genus Onychomys; species Onychomys torridus. The sequence goes on along the minus strand of NC_050457.1, from coordinate 69,253,071 downwards.
CTCTCAGAACAGCAGGCACAGGTAATAGTACTGGCATTGTCTCCAGAGTATATCTCAGCCTGGGCAGTTGTCTGGGCCAGGACTCACCAAGAGTTTTCTGTGGAGAGGCAGATAGTAAACACTTCAGGTGTTGATGGCCAGTCTCTGTCACAATGATGTTCCTCTTCCAGTACAGCACAAAAACAGACATAAACAATATGTGAATTCATGGGTTGACTGTGGGCCAATAAAACTTTATTGGCAAATGTAGTAGTTGGCCAAGCCCTGGACTATGTGCTTAATACTCACAGGGGATGCCTACACATGGTCTAGTCATCTCCCAAATCTCTGCCTTTTAGTACGATAATATTGGCAACTCTTAAAATTGGGAAATGTGTGTGTGTGTGTGTGTGTGTGTGTGTGTGTGTGTGTGTGACATCCACAAGCAAGCAATGACAAGTGTGGCTGTGCATTTACATATTGTTTCTGGCCACATTAGTAGAATGATGGCAGAGTTGAGTAGCAACAACGGCACAGTATGGCCCTTGTGTGGTTTGATGCTGGAATGTCCCTCCAGGCTCATGTTCTGAATGCTTGGTCCCCAGCTTGTGTAATATTTAGAGGCTGTGTATGATGTAGAGATGAGGCCCACCTGGTGAAAGCAGGTCATTAGGAACAAGCTCATGAAGGTTAGACATCTGGTTCCAGTCTGTCCTTGCCACTTCCTGTCAGCTAAGACATGAAAAGCCATCATGCTCCTGATGCCACAGTCTAGACTACTGTGCTTTGACTTCTCTGCCATGTTGTTCTGTAACTTTTCGAAGCCTCGAGCCTAAATAAAGTTATTCCTCCAAGTTGTTTCTGTCAGATCTTATGATGATAGAGAACAGAAAAGTAACTAATGTAATAACTAACATGTCTCTCACTCGAACTCAAGACATTTGCTATTGCACTCTTTTATTTGTTTGTTAGTTTGTTTGTTTTGGTTTTTCAAGACAGGGTTTTGTGGTGGTATTGTGTTCCCCAAATATTGTGTACCCTAATAAACTTATCTGGGGTCAGAGAACAGAACAGCCACTATATTAAACATAGAGGATAGGCAGTGGTAGCACACACCTTTAATCCTAGCATTCCAGAGACAGAAATCCATCTGTTCAAGGACACAGCCAGGCATGGTGACTCACACCTTTAGTCCCAGAAATCGATTCTTTAATCCCAGGGAGTGATGGTAGAAAGCAGAAAGATATATAAGGCCTGAAGACCAGAAACTAGAAGCTTTTAGCTGGTTAAGCTTTTGGCTTCTGAGCACCAGATCAGCTGAGATTCATTCTGGATGAGGACACAGAGGCTTCCAGTCTGAGAAAACAGGATCAGCTGAGGAACTGGCAATGTGAGGTAGCTGTGGCTTGTTCTGCTTCTCTGATCAGCATTCACCCCAATAACTAGCCTTGGGTTTGTTTTATTTAATAAGACCAAGATTCTTGGTACAGGGGTCTGCTGTGTAGCCCTGGCTGTCTTGGAACTCACTCTGTAGACCAGGCTGGCCTCGAACTCACAGAGATCTGCCTGTCTCTGCCTCTTGAGTGCTGGGATTAAAGGTGTACGCCACGACCACCTGGCATTATTTACAGGAATGTTTCAGCCTACCCTGCCTGAGGATTCAGGAAGGGAAGGGATTGCAAAGAAGACCTTTTGTCTCCTTTCTGGCAACACACCATGGTCAGACTTAGCTGTGACTGAACCCCAAAGAGCACTGACATGTCTGGAAGCTCTGGCTCCTGTTGCAGTCAGTGGCAAGCTGGGTAGTCATGGACACCATCACACATCCCTCCTGCTTTGCTCTTGGACTGCCACCAGACCATGGAAACCTAATCGCCTCCAGCTGTGGTTATGGCTGATTCAAACTTGCCAAGGTAGGGAAGGACAGCCACTCTGGCCGTCATCCACACCCACCTCTGCCATCTTCTTTTATCCCATTGTGTCCTGGTTAGTTTTATATCAGTTTGACACAAGCTTGAGTCATTTTGGAAGAGGGACTCTTAGCTGAGAAAATACCTCCAAGACTGGCCTGTAGGCAAGTCTGTTGGCCTTGTAGGAGAGCTCAGCTTACCAGGGTTGGTGCCGGCCTTGGGCAGGTGGGCCTGAATCACATATGAAAGTAGGCTGAGCAAGCCATGAAGAACTCCTCTATGGTCTCTGTGTCAGTTCCTGCCTCCATGTTCCTGTCCTGTTTGAGTTCCTGATCTGACTTCCCTGGATGCTGAACAACAAGCTGTAAGATGAAATAAATACACCTTTTCCCCCACAAGTTGTCTTTGCTCATGGTGTTTTATCACGACAATAGAAAACTAACAAGACACTGTGACTGTTGCCTTGGTGAAGCCATTGCCCCTGTATTACTTGGGATTCAACTCAGCTGCAGATAACAGAAAACTCAAATAATGGTGATGTAAACAAGATGGAAGAGTAAAAAGCAATCTTAGTACTGTGCAAATTCTATCATTGTGTTTAAGTATTTCCTCAGAAGCCTGGCCAGCAGCTCCTGCTCAGGTCTTGACATATGTTGTGGGAAGCCACACAGCCAAAGTGGCAGAGAATTGTAGCACAAATCTTAAATGTTCTTATTAATAAAAACAAACCTGAGCCAGGTATTAGGGCGAATTCTGGAAGATCAGAGAAGCAGAACAAGCCACAGCCACCTCAGCTCGCCAGTTCCTCAGCTGATACTATTTCCTCAGATGGAAGCCTCTGAGCCCTCATCCAAATAGATCTCAGCTGAACTGCTTCTCAAAAGCCTGAAAGCTTAACCAGGCTATAGATCCTCATCCTCATGCTTTAAATACCTTTCTGCCTCCTGCCATTACTTCCTGGGATTAAAGGCATGAGTCACCATGCCTGGCTGTTTCCAGTGTGGTCTTGAACTCACAGAGATCCAGGCAGATCTCTGCCTCTGGAATGCTAGGATTAAAGGCGTGTGCTACCACTGCCTATCCTCTATGTTTAATATTGTGGCTGTTCTGTTCTCTGACCCCAGATAAGTTTATTAGAGTGCAAAATATTTTGAGGAACATAATATCACCACAGAGAACAGACAAATGCTACTGCAAGCCAAGGAATACTGAAGAACCAATAAAGCCCAAAGATGCAAGCAAAGATTTCCCTTCAGGCTTCATGGAGAACAGAGCTCTGCCAATACCTCGATCTTAGATTTTTTTCACTCCAGACTCTGAGTCAATAAAATGTTGCTGTTTCAAGCCTCTACACCATCATGGGGCTCTGTAAATACACAGGCATCTCATGGCCATGTATATCTGAATCAGGGACAGCAATGCCATGCTTCCCACCGATCTTTAAGGAAAAACAGGTCACACATGAATGGAACACTGCAGCCTCTACCACACATGCCCTCAGATGAAATTCTTCTCACCACCTGATGACCTCTCCAATCTCTTATCCCAGGAGAAGGGGGGGGGTGTTGGGTCTTTCCCTTAGGACAGAAGCTATTCTTATTCTTGCCTAGTTTGTGAACTCTGTGATCATTTCCAGGCCTTCCCAATATCCAGGTTGTTCTGGAAAGAGACAGGGTTGACATACAGTTCTTATGGTTTATATTCATGGTCTTCAAGTGACTCATGGTCACTGAGATAAGAGATGCTTTCTCTGCCTGACTCTGGCTGCCAGTCTTGGGTACCAACTTAACTCCCTGGGGACATTTATGGATGACATGATGTGTCTCCCTCCCACCTCTGATTTCTGCTGAACATGAATTTCCCCTAAGACTCAAACCCAAGAAGCCTTCCCAAACATCCTGAGCTGTCCTTCTGAGTTAGGCTCTCAGGGCAGCTGGCATCAGTTGGCATTGGAAGTCACAGACGCTAATCTTGGGTGAAATGGAAAATGACATGTGATGATGTCTAGCATCCTTTTGACATGATATTAAAGATTTTTAGGGAAAATCCCCATAGATGTTAATTTTGTCCTCTAGCAACTCAGGGTTGTTTGAATGATGGGAGGAGTTTTGGTTCCCATACTGGAAGAAGAGTTTGGTGTATTTGCCAAGTGTGTCTGCGGGTCCTGGTACCCTTTGTTGCCTGGAATCACTGAAACACATCTTCTTCTGGACTCAGCATGGAAAGTGGTAATTTTGTACTAATGTCCCAAATAGTTAGGATACAGCTTAATAGTTGGTAGGTAGATACACATGGGATACTGTATTATCCAACTAAAACATTAACTTTGCTAATCCTTGGGACATTCCCATGTCTGAATTGGTTCTGGCTTCTATAACATAATATCATAGAGGGGTTGGCTTATAAACATCAGAAGTTTATTTCTTTTGGTTTTAGGGTCTAGAGGTCTGGGATATGGACCCCGGAGGATTTGGTGTGTGGTGTGGGCAGCTTCCTGATTCATACAGTGCCTTTTCACTTTGTCTCACATGTTCTACATGGTGAGAGACCTGAGACTTTCTCAAGCCTCTTTCATAAGGGTACAGACCTACTTAATGAGAGTTCCTGATCATCTCTCTTGGCTCCATCTTCTAACAAGGGCCAAGGTTCCAGCATATGAATTTTGGGGACACAATCACTTGAGGTGTAGTTACATCTACTTATCACGACTAAAAGAGGACATGTTCTTAAAAGTGACACTGATTTTCTTTCCATTCTGCTGTTTTGAGTTTTACAAACTGATCTGATAGGGATAACCTTCCCTCCCCCTGTCCCCTGTCATCGTAGCAAAGAAAATAAGTTTATAAACGAAACAACCTAGAATACTGTTCTTGGGAGGTAGTAATGGCCTGGGCAGGGAGTAGGGAAAGGAAGAACTGGGGGATATAAAGCGGGTTCCATCACAAAACCACCATGTAGCAGGAATCTTAACAGGTCTTATTAATAAAATCAAACCTGGAGCCAGGTATTGGGGTGAATGCTGGAAGATCAGAGAAGCAGAACAAGCCACAGCTACCTCACCTTGCCAGTTCCTCAGCTGATCCTGTTTCCTTAGACTGGAAGCCTCTGAGTCCTTATCCAAATGAATCTCAGCTGAACTGTTGCTCCAAAGCCTAAAAGCTTAACCAGCCAAATGCTTCTAGTTTCTGGTCCTCACGCCTTATATACCTTTCTGCTTTCTACCATCACTCCCTGGGATTAAAGGTGTGAGTCACCATGCTTGGCTGTATCCTTGAACAGATGGAATTCTGCCTCTGGAATGCTAGGATTAAAGGGGTGTGCTACCACCGCCTATCCTCTATGTTTAATATTGTGATTGTTCTGTCTCTGACCCCAGATAAGTTTATTAGGGTGCACAATATTTCAGGGAACACAATACCACCACACCACCAGATGAAGCTTTCATAATGCAGCCTTGCCTCCTTGCCAATCCTGGCCTGCTGAGTAGAGGATGGATGATGTGGAGCTGTGTTCCTGTGACCAGGTCAGGTGCAATTGAAACTGGATTAAAATGCATCATCAGCTGGCTTCCAGGTATTTCATGTGCTACCTTATTTAATTTCATAGCTACTCTGGGTGGGGAGGCTACTGGCCTGACTTTGTAGATCTGGCAACCAAGACTCCTTTCTCAGGAGTTGTCTGAAACTCTAGGTGCTTATAAGATATAAAATGAGTTTTCCAACCTCTATCTGTCCATCTGCAAAGACATTGGATTTAAGAGTAAAATCTACAGGAGAGAAGAGGAGAAGAGAAGCAGTTTGTTCTTAGTCAAGAAGTTTCAGCAAAGCCTTGGTGGTAGGGCAGCATTGTTTCTCTCACTAGGAGGACTGAGAACAACCCTAGTAGGAATCTTCTTTGTAGTCTGTATCAGTCACAAGAAGTTTGGCTAGCTGCTGTGACAAACATTCTCCAGAACTTAGAATACCTTGAAAATATACAGATAGCCATGTGGATTTGTAGGAAGGCTCTCAACCTGTTTAGTCATTTTGTGGTGCAATGTTGCTAGTCTATAAATTTGTCCATTGCTGTAAATGAACGAAAAAGAGCTCTTGGGATGACCTTGAAATAGCAAACTCATGCTCCCATCTAGAGGTGACAGTGGCTATTTCCATTTGGACACATTGACCAGAACTGGTCACATGTTCCTATCTATATTGACTGGGAAATCAGAAACAATGCTGCCAATTACTGCCAAGAAGCAGTAATGACAACTTATGACCACCCCAGAGCCTCTGCCAAGGTAGAAGTGTTAAAATTTTGATTCTGTATTCATCATGCTCCAATTCATTCGCATCCATTTTGATTTTGGAAGGCAATGCCTTCAGACATTATTTATCTTGATTATTGAGCTTTTTGGCATTCCCATAAATTTATCAGGCAAGCCTAATTTTGCTACAAATAGAGGGAGAATTAAAACTATCAGGGTTTTGACTGAACAGTCGCTTTTGTCTTAGAGCCCTGGGGAAGAACAAACCATACAGAGTCAGAGATGCAGCCGACATTTACATAAATACCCATGGAGAAAGAAGCAGTGAGAGATTCAGGAAAGAGAAAAAAAGAGGCCAATCTGGGATGGAGGTTCTAGACTCCTGGGTGCCACTGCTCTGGGTCTTTATTTCGTCAGTGTGCCCTACAGGGAAATGTTGTATGTGCAATTTCCCCAGTGACCTTCCAAGTACATTATGGAGACAATTAAAAGCATATCCCAGAACCACAGATTCCCACTGATTGGAGGGAGGTTAATCAGTGTGAATTGAGTGGACAGCTTGTTCGAGTAAAATCGATTGGAATCCCAATGAACGAAAGTGGAAATTTTTGCTGCTTTGCTTTGCTTTGCTTCTCAGGAACAGTGTTTGCAAGTGTGTGTGTGTGTGTGTGTGTGTGTGTGTGTGTGTGTGTGTGTGTGTGTAATCCCAAGGTAGCTTCTGTAAGATGCCAAGAAATTGATTTGGGTAAAGATTGTGGATAGTTTCCATTTATTGAACTGTAAACATATAGCAATTTAACTTATTCTGATAGTTGGTATGATTTTTCTTTTAGCCGGCATCTCCCAAATTTTGTACTTTTATGAGTTTCATATGGGTGTAAATCTATAAAATTGACCCAGATCCTCTCTCAGCAGTAGCCTCATTTCTTTCTCTCTCTCTTTCTCTTTCCTTTTGGTCTGCATGCTTTGTCAATTACCGGTGAGCCTGCCTGATGAAGTTGGGAGGAGAATTGTGAAGACTGCAATTGTTTGCCATCTGTGTTTCTGCTTGGGACACAAGTGAAATGTACACCCACATGTGGCATGAAAGGAAGATTATCCTCTTGCCCCTGGCATTGCTTCACTCATTGGTGTAAACTCTGACATCCACGTACCACCTCAGTGATAGATGGGCTCACTACTTGAGTATCCATGACAATTAGGAAAGCTTGGAGTTTTGAGAAGCGCTGTGTATAAAGCTCTGAACACACAATGCGTTATGCTGTAAAGAACACAGAGTTCATGATGGCCGAGCGTCATAGTGCTGGCATTAGTCATTGTCATCTAGTGGGTTCACTTCCCTGACTGCCTTCCTGGAGATCATTAGGATCTTGGAGTGATGTATTAATATCAGTTACCTAGGAGCTGACCCACTCCCAGGGAACCCAGCTGACACCAGAGAAAGACTCATTAAACTCATAATGAGAAGTGCTCCTCTTAGGCAGATGCTCAAAGTAAACAAAGAATGTGAAAGGACTGAGTTTGCTTTTGGGTTACCAGCAATAAAGGGATGTGTCACCAATACCTGAGCTAGATCCAAAGCACAAGAAGGACTTCATCTGGTTGATAAGGGGCAATGTGAGAAAGGAGAACTCAGGCATGTGGACCACGGGGAACATGTGAAGTCAAATGTAGGTTTGATGGGGCTGTCCCCATCCCAGTACACTTGTTTAGCCAGTTGTTATCTCTCTGCTTCTCAGTTAAGGCTATTCATGACTTTGGAAGATTTTCTCTGGGTACTGTGTCCCTTCCCCAGGTCCATAAACAAAAGTGGCAATGCCTGGATATATAAACTATGTTTTTCTCTCTCTCAAGATCAGCCCATGGTTCACTAGGCAAGAGGCTCCTTTGCTCAGAGCTGGGGCAAACTTATGGTACAATATCTCCTCCAGAGGCCTGTGGGGATCAAGTCAAGCCTGACCTCACCCGGGATTGTTCTCTTCTCTGCTCACCCCTTTAGGATCCTTTGGGGGTGCGGAACCCTTGGGCCTGATCTTTGCCAGGGGTTGGGAAGCCCCCCTCAGTGATGTTTATCAAAAACAATCACTGTTGGCAGAGTTGCAGGTGTGGAGCATCCAGAAACAAGAAACAAAATCAAATGACTTTTCAGTGGCAGATAAAAGAATACTTTGTATACTGTAAAGTGCTTTATGGTGTCAGCAATTAGCTCTGCCTAAGTTATAGGTAGAGATCAAGGAGAGAAAGACTGGAGAGAGAAAGGAGAGGAGGACAAAAGGGCAGCAAGACGGGAGAGTTATTGCTACATAAAATCCACTGGCTGAGAATTACTGCTGAAGCACCAAATGGCTCCCAGCTATCATAAAGTCTACATTCTTTGGAGAATACCACACAGTGCAGCAACAGCTATATAAGGAGTGTTTGCCAAAGCCCCAAGCCTTCTTAGTATTCATACACAGTCAGGTAGTGAGCACATCCATGGTGAGGATGCTGTAGGGGCAACAGTGTTTACACCAAAGACCAAAGCAATGTCAGGGTCAAGAAGACATCTTCCTTTTACCCCATACTTAGAGGTGCACTTCTTGATGTTTAAAGTTGATTTAATTTCTTAAGAATCCTTCATCTGCATCACTGGTTTCCCCCACTTTTGATGTGCATACCCACTCTATGGGTATGACAATGGACATGAGTTTTCAGATTTGTGGGACACATCTATCCTTTTGACGCTTTGGCTCAGAGCTTCTACTGAGCCCCTTGGAGTATCCCCAGAGCATCATACACCAGCCTACTGTTCAATGACTAAATGCAGTTTCTTCAAATCATTCTTTTCCTCAGCAACTTCTCTTTGTGGTTACCTCTCCATTTGCCAAGGGCCTTCTGCTTCTGTGGCAGGCCAGATGGTCAACCAGAGCCCCTTGGTGTGGAGTGTTCCAGCAGGTCAGTGGTGTCCTCACCCCCAAGGAATGTGCTTGAGAGAATGGTCAGTATAGCATCCACTGATTACATGCTGCATATCTTCCTTGGGCACTGACCCTTATTCCAGACTCCATAGCCCATAAAAACAGGCCCCATGATAATCTGATAGCCTTTGCTGCAGAGGTGTAAAACTTAACTGACACAGGTAATTCTCCTGGTATTTGGATAATTTGGAAGAACGATTAACAAAATCGGTGATCCGTTTTAGGGTAAAATGGATAGAAACCTATGCAATTTAGGAAACTTCCCTGGCTTGTGTATAACAATTACCCCCATGAACCCTTTACCCCACTTCCATCCTCTGTTGTTTTTTCCCCTTCTTGTCCTCCTCCTGGAACTTGACTATAGCACAGTATTACATCTGAGGCTCGAATTCAGAACTCAACATAAAAAAGTTAGTCTGTAGCCAAACCCTATATACTCTTCTATAAAGGCCATTCTATGCCAAGTCTTGTTTAACAGAGGCAAGAGTACTCACAGCTCACAGTTCTGGAGAGAGCAAGTTCTGGTTCTGGGTGGCAGCTGTCTTTCGTAGCTGAGCAGAGACACAATACCTTGGATTGGCTTACTTCGTTGCAAAGGGCAGATAGCCATGCCTCCCATGCCAGGAGGCAGAAAGAGAGATACACGAGGGAGCGGGGAAAGGATCAACTAGTAAGGGTTCCTAAAAGAGGCTCCCTGCCACACCGCTATCCTCAGGCAAACTTGGGTAAACGGAGTTCAAGTTTTTTTTTTTTTTTTAAAAAAAGGAAAAATATTTTTTAGGGGAGAAATGAGATTTAAAAAAAGTAACACACCACAGCCTTGGAAAAGACATTGATGTAGCAGGAATCTTAACAGGTCTTATTAATAATATCAAACCTGGAGCCAGGTATTGGGGTGAATGCTGGAAGATCAGAGAAGCAGAATAAGCCACAGCCACCTCTCCTCTCCAATTCCTCAGCTGATCCTGTTTCCTCAAACTGGAAGCCTCTGTGTCCTCATCTGAATGGATCTCAGCTGAACTGCTGCTCCAAAGCCTAAAAGCTTAACCAGACCCTAGTTCCTGGTTTTCATGCCTTATATACCTTTCTGCTTCTGACATCATTTCCTGGGATTAAAGGCTCACTTCCTGGGATTAAAGTTGTGAGTCACCATGCCTGGCTATTTCCAGTGTGGCCTTGAACTCACAGAGATCCAGATGGATCTCAGGAATGCTAGGATTAAAGGTGTGTGCTACCACTGCCTAACCTCTATGTTTAATATTATGGCTGTTCTGTTCTCTGACCCCCAGATAAGTTTATTGGAGTGCACAATATATCAACCACACAATGAAATGATTCCTTGAGTCTATTTCAGAGAGAAAAAAGAGTGTGTATGTGTGTAAGTGAGAGAGGGCAGGGATCAAAACACACCATTGTGGTTGAGGTCAGGAGCAATAGCAACCATTTTAACCTCAAGCTTTCTCTTTCCAGTTCCTTCTCTTCCCTATAGTCTTTGTATAGCCTGTTTCTGGGAGTTATTTTAAAACACATCTTATCAGAGATGCAGTTGAGAGGCTATGTGTTTGGGGTCCTGAAACCGACGCTCTCCACAAGGCCACTCCACATATGAGTTTTTGTGGTGTTTCCCTTCTCTTCAGGACCCCATAACATAGGTACTGCAGGTATGGATTATTTTATGTGGCCTTGTTTAAAGATGTAGAGAGTCTTGCTTTTTGAGCCAGAGACAAAACCAATAAAGACACATGAAGATGAAAGGCAGTGAAAGGACCCTTGTTTGATGTGTGGTGCAAATGGGACCTGTGATGAAATAAAGCTCTTGCACAATCGTCATGGTCACACCATAAGTGAAGAAGTGGTGCTTTGAACTCTTGGTAAATTCCCCACATCAGATCCCATTCCACACAGACCTCTTAGGACCTGTCTTCTAGAGGCATCCTTTCTGGAAGAGAATGCACTAGTAACTCACATGTGCTGTTCCCACACCACACAATCTCTACATGATGAAAATAGCCAGCACTGGCAGAAAGATGGTGATAATGCAACCACCAAGAAAACAGCTGCAACCCATCACTAAGAACTCCACTCTCATAGCAGCTTCCTTCCTTAGGTTTTTTTTAAAAGCAAAACTTTAAAAATGAAAGTGGAAATTTGTAGAATATTTATACACCTCTCTCCTTGTACCCCCAAAACTGTTTTAGATGAAAAAATATGTTTCTGGATAATGTTTGTTTGTTTGTTTTTTCAGGACAGGTTTCTCTGTACAACAATTCTGGCTATTCTCACTCTGTAGACCAGGCTGCCCTCATACTCACAGAGATCTGCCTGCCTCTGCCACTCAAGTGCTGGGATCAAAGGCGTGCGCCACCACTGCCCAGCTGTCTCTGAATAATTTTGTGTGAAACAAAAATCAGTTAAGATTAGTTTAATCAATTGGACAATTTTGAATCTTTTAAATGGTCAGTGTAGCCAATTAAGAGTAATTTGGGGAGTGTGCAGTAGCTTAGTTCATTTATATTAGAAACTTTTGCTACTTATTTAATTAGTGTTTAATAAAAATGATAACAAGCCAAGGAAATCTCAGTTGGAACACAGATGATTTTAGTTGATATTAAAGAATATCCTCACCAGGATCCCCACTTACTGATGATCTGTCCCATCACAGACTCTGGCCAAAGTCTGAACTTGAATCATAGCATGTACATATTGATTTATGAATGTGTGTTGGGTTGTTTCTCAAGCAAGGAAATTGTTTACAGCAACAGAATACAATCTTTGAATCCTGAAACTTGACATCCAAAGTTGAGTAAGCGTCACTGGGAAGGTAATGGGCCGTGCAAATAAAATCTCCCTCTTGACAAATGAATAGCATGACCTAGCAAGTGGCTGTCCCTGGTGAGTGGGCTCTACCTGATGCTGCTTAATGGCTCCTCCACATGCCAAGGCAACCTGTCAGTTGGAAAGATTCATTTTCTTCTTCTCAGTGCTTGAAAATCTTTTAAGCTAGTTTCTTATCATTGGTGTAAACAAATGACCATAACTGTTGCCTTAAAGTAATACAAATTTACAGTTCTAGAGGTTGGAAGTCTGAAATGGGCTTTGTAGAGTTAAAATCAAGGTGTTGGCAAGGCCACATTACCTGTAGTGGTTCTAGGGCAATGATCCCTTTTGTAGCGTTTCCAGCTGCTAGTGGCCCATTGAACTCCTTAGCTATGGCCCCTTGAATTCCTTGGCTATGGCCCCATCTTTCATCTTCAAGTATATCATTCCAGTCTCTGTGTCTCTGATGATGTCACCCTTCCTCTCTGTCTTCTTTAATTAATTAATCTGCAAAGTTGCTATATAAAGTTAAATGATTCAAAGATTAGCATGTGGGCTGGAGAGTCGGCACAGCAGTTAAGAGTACTTGGGAGATTGTAGTTAGAGTTTTCCTGCCTGGCCCATAGTCAGGACAAATCTCTCTCTCCCGCCAGGCCCATAAACGCTCAGACCCAACCAAGTAAACACACAGAAACTTACATTGTTTACAAACTGTATGGCTGTGGCAGGCTTCTTGTTATCTACTTCTTCTATCTTAAATTAACCCATTTCTATTAATCTATACTTTGCCACGTGGCTCGTGGCTTACCAGTACCTTATCTCTTTCTTGTCATGGTGGTGGCTGGCAGCGTCTCTCCTGCCCCAGCCTTCCACTTCCCAGAATTCTCTTCTCTCTTGTCCCGTCTATACTTCCTGCCTGGCCACTGGCCAAACAGATTTTATTTATACAGAGCCATATCCACAGCAGGAGATCCAATGACTTTGGAGAAACTCTTCTTGCAGAGGACCTTGGTTCAGTTTCTACCACCTGCTTGGTGGCTCACAACCATCTGTAACTCCAGTTCTAGGGGATTCAATGCCCTCTATTGGCCTTTGTGGCCACAGGCTTGCACATGGTGCGCACACATACATACAGGCAAGAGACTGATACAAATAAAAAAAAATGATCCTTAAAAAACTCATTTAGATGATTTTTAGGGTTTAATTTTTTTTTACTATAATGTAGTTTGTTTTGTAATTTTTTTCTTTCACCCAGGCTGAGGACCTATTTGCAATTTAATGGCTGCTGAGGGGGGGAGTGTCAGTTTTCTTTGTGGGTGTGGTTCCTGGTACACTGGTCATATTCTAGTGGATGGCCCCACACCCGTGTACATATGCACAGCACTAACCGAACTTACTAAGTTATTATAAAAAGTCATGAAAATATGAAGGAGACTAGGGTGAGGGTTCAGGAGGGCTCCAGGGAGGGAGGATTGCTGTGGGATGTTCTGTATGTTGCTCTGATTGGTTAAAATAAAGTGTTGATTGGCCAGTAGCCAGAAAGGAAGGATAGGGTAGGTGGGACAAGGAGGAGGAGAACTGTGGGAAGTGGAAGGCTTGGGGAGACACCACCAGCCACCACCATAACAAGAAAGATGTAAGGTACTGGTAAGCCACAAGCCATGTGGCAAAGTATAGATTAATGGAAATGGGCTAAATATAAGAGTAAGAGCTAGACAATGGTAGGCTTGAGCTAATGGCCGAGAGCAGTTTAAATAATATAAATGTCCGTATGTTTATTCTATAAGTGGGTTGTTGGACTAACAGGGCTTGGCGGGGGCTGGAGAGAAGGTCTCTAACTACAGTACCTCAAAGACTTATTTATGGATCGGTAGATAATAAACATAAGCCTTTTTGTAAGAAAAGTTAAGTTCATATTCAATGGTACCTATTCAACTTCAGATTTCTCTGATTGTAGAGATATTTGCCAAGTTAAGGCTAGTTTTTCTTACAAGAAACATAGTAGTCATTAGTGTAAGTTGGAGAAAACTGTAAGTCCAGCTTAGTAAAACACAGAAAAGTTAAGAAAAACATAGAGCTCAAATAAAGCATTTTTAAATCTAAAAGTAAAAAATTGAAAACAACAAACAAAGTTTATATAAATCTACTCACTTGCCGTCACTGTGTGAGAGTTCTGGTTGCCCCAGATCCTTGTCAACACATCATATTGTCAGATTTTTCCACTTTAGTCGTTCTGAAGGACACATATCTCACCATAGCTGTAATTTACATTTCTCCAGTTACTAATGAGCTTGCATAATTCTGTATGTCCTTTGGGTGTGTGTTTTACCTCTTCGTGAGTCTCCTAGCTGGGCCATTCCTTTCTTGTTCCTTTGGTTAGGTTGTCTTACTGATTTGAAGATGTTTTTTCAAGGATTCTGGACACAGTTCCTTCATCAGAGTGCAAGCAAACATGTGGTTTCCAAATTCATATTGTGGAATCCTAATCCCTCATATGACAGAATTTTGAGAAGGGGGGATTTGGAAAGGGGATCTGATCCTGAAGGTGGAACCTTCCTAAAGATGAGCCCTAGCATTACAGACTCGCAGAGAGCTCTGTGGGCTTTCCAACATGTGAGATGGAGTCAACCAAAGGTAAACAAGCTACTGATCACTAAGTGAGTCCTCATGGGGCAACATGTTCAGGCATCTTGGACTTCTCAGTGTTCAGAAATTTGAGGGGTGAATGTCCAATGTTTATAAAGCACTTAGTCTGTGTCATTATGCGATAGCATCCTGAACTGACTCGTGTGCCCTGAAAGTGCTCTCTTTCTCTCTGGGTTCCCATTCTCTCTCTCTCTCTCTCTCTCTCTCTCTCTCTCTCTCTCTCTCCCTCTTTCAAGACAGGGTTTCCCTGTGTAGATTTGAGCCTTTCCTGGAACTCGCTCTGTAGACCAGGCTGGCCTTGAACTCACAGAGATCCGCCTGGCTCTGCCTCCTGAGTGCTGGGATTAAAGGTGTGTGCCACCACTGCCCAGCCACATTCACTCTATTAATGTCGACTTGTAATAGATGAAGATCTCCTAATTTCAACCTGTTCTACCTCATTCCTCTTATTTTGAGTGAATGTCCTTTTGAATAATTTTATGAGTTTTTTCCTGTTTCAAAGTTGGAAGTCCTTGCAATCTTACAGACAGATGTACAGCCTCTCTGGAATTTGTTATTTTGCATGGTGTGAGGCTGTAAGATTCTCCTTTTGATTAGAAAACTCCAGCTGACCCAGCCCTCCTTTGGAAAGCATCATCTTTCTGCACTCACCTGTGATGTCGCTGTGGTCACACGTTAAGTGACGTGTGTCTGTAGGACTTTCTAGAATTTTATGTTTTACTAGACGTAACTTGATTTAGGGAAAATATGGAACTGTGACCCTTCTTACATTTGCATGCTTATACAAATTTTGTACCATTTTTTGTTGTAAGTTTTCTTTCTTCTTTTCCCTCCCTCCCTCCCTCCCTCCCTCCCCTCTTTCCCACTCTCCCTCCCTTCCATCCTTTCCTCCTTTCTTCTTTGTTAAAATAATGTTGGGGATCATAAAATCTAGGCAAGCACTCTCCTGCTGACCTCTTACTCTCACCTAAGAGCTTCCCTTTAATCAAAACATCTTGAATATCTCGGTTTGTTCCCTTCAGTAGATGAAGGTCCTGAGTTCATCCTAATTATATCCTATCCTGTTTCCAGGTTTCAAGAAAAAACAAAAAACAAAATTCAGCGATAGCTTTGGTGTGGCATACCCCCTGACAGCTTCTGCTGGAAGGAAATGAGAAGCAAGTCTGGGGTAGTCATGGCTCTCCACAGACCGCCAGTCTGTTTCACACGCATTTCTGTTCTTGGAGGGCCCAGTGTGATTCTCCTAGGCTCAACATAATCTCAGTGCTTCTCCAAAGCCCCCATACAGTAGGAAAGCAGAAGGCAGATGAGGTTGGGGGGGGGGGGAGAAGGATGCTCGTGGGAGGGGGAAGGAGAGGAGGGGAAAGTGAAGGGCAAAGGGGAACAAGTGTGAACAAAGCACATGATACACTTGAAACTGGCTTATGAAATCCAGCTTTATCTCCAACGACTTTATGCCAATGAAAAGAAATAAAAACTATATTGTGTTTAAAGCAAAACAAAGCAAAACCCATCAGCTCATTTTTTCCTTGTCTCTTTCTGGTGCCCCTGGGGTGGCCTCTCCCTGGATTTTGCACTGCCCAAAGCTCATCCTGTCTGGTATCTTCTAGAAAGCCTCTCTCAAGCATGTTGACCCTTGTGGCTCTTTTTCTCCCCAGAATCCTACAGCTATCATTATTTCTGAATTGCTTGTTCTGGCCTTTGTATCATTATTAAATATTTTATGGGTGCTTATCTATCTTGTCTCTCAAGCTGGAGACCCAGCTGTGTAGGAGTCAAAGTCTCCCTCTTACTGAAAGCAGTTGCTCAATAAATATTTCATCAAGGCAGGAGGAAAGAGTGGTCGGGGCAGCTGAGTGCTGCCCCTGGGATGCTGAGAAAGAAGCATGGAGAAGCACTGAGGAGCCTGATGCTATTGGGGAATTCAGAGCTACCTACTCTTCCCTCCTTGTGTACACTTGTGGGATCCTCCACACTTCTGAGACCCAGATGGCTGGTGTGTAAACAGAAGTTTCCCTGTCCCAACCTCCTGTTTCCAAATACCCAGCAGCCACTTCCCAAATAATTAACTAGGAGGCTTAATATAATTTATAAATGCTTGGCCAAAATGAAAGAGATATACTCTTAGGGGGCATTAATGGGGTTAGGGAGAAACTTGGTGCTAGGAAAATCCCAGGAATCCACAAGGATGACCCCAGCTAAGACTCCCATCAATAGTGGAGAAGGTGTCTAAGTTGGCCTTCTCCTGTAATCAGATTGGTGACTACTCTAATTGTCATCATCGAAGCTTCATCCAGTAACTGAAGGAAGCAGATGCAGAGATCCACAGCCAAGCACTGGGTTGAGCTCTGGGAGTCCAGTTAAAGAGAGGGAGGAGGGTTTATATAAGCAAGGAGGGGTCAAGATTATGATAAAAAGAACCCCACAGAGACAGATGACCTGAGCTTATGGGAGCTCAGACTCTAGACTGACAGCTAGGGAGCCTGCAGAGGACTGACCTAGGCTCTTTGCATGTGGTGACAGTTGTGTAGCTTGGTCTCTCTGTGGGGCCTCTAGCAGTGGGACCAGAATCTGTTCCTGATGCATGAGCTGGCTTTTTGGAACCTATTCCCTATGGTGGGATACCTCGCTCAGCCTTGATACAGTGGGAAGCTTAGTCCTGCCTCAACTTTATATGCCATGTGTTGCTGACTCCCATTGGAGGCCTTATCCTTTCTGAGGAGTGGATGAGGGGGTATAAAGGAGGTGAGGGAGAGGATGGGAGGAGAAGAAGGAGGGAAAACTGTGATTGATATGTAAAATAAATTTTAAAAATTGTAATAAAAATGATTGGCCAATAGCTTAGCCTTGTTATTAGCTAACTCTTACACTTAAATTAACCCATAATTCTTGTCTATGTTTAGCCATGTGGTGTGGTAGCTTTTTCTAGTACAGCATTCTCATCTTGCTTTTCTGCATTTGCCTGCAACTCTCTGACTCTGCCCTTCCTCTCCCCAGAATTCTCCTAGTCTGACTCCTCTTGTGCTCAAGCTCTTCCTGCCCTGCTATCAGCCAATCAGCTTTTTATTAGCCAATGAGAGTAACACATATTCATAGTGTACAAAAACATTGTTCCACAGCACCTCCCCCTTTTGGTCAAATAAAAAACGAAAGTTTTAACTAACATACAAAAACTATATACAATAAGTAAAGTGACTGTATACAAATATATAAAAGCAAGAATTACATTAACAATGTCTAGTCCATTTGCATCTGACAAATTCAGAGAAAATACTTCATTATGTAGCTTATTTTGGTGAGTATGAAGTTTTGTATCTAATTTACTTTCTATTATATCTAAGGAAAACTATAATCATACCTATTTAAAGTTCTTAAAAGGGGGAGTAAAGTAATATAAAGAAAATAAGCCACATAAAGATGAAGAATATACAGAGAGTCTGGATGATGTATATTATTGTGTTGTCTTTAAATTTTTGGCTGCTAAGAGACCTTAGATTAGGGAAACTGCTATATTAAACCAACCTATATATTTTAAAATTATCTTAACTTCAGAATTTAAGTCAAAAGATATGTTACTTTTGGGAAGAGATTATTTTTTGTTTTGTTTTGTTTTTTTTCTGTTTTTTTTGAGACAGGGTTTCTCTGTGCAGCTTTGCGCCTTTCCTGGAGCTCACTCTGTAGCCCAGGCTGGCCTTGAACTCACAAAGATCTACCTGCCTCTGCCTCCTAAGTGCTGGGATTAAAGGTGTGTGCTGCCACTGTCACCACCACCACCACCACCGCCACCACCACCACCTGGAGAGATTATGCTTTTATTTCACAGGAAATGAGAGGTTATGGATTCATTCTGGGTTAAGGAAAATCAGGTTTGATTGAGGAAGACCTCCTGAAATCCTGACTACAGACATGAGAAAATAAACCTAAAGTAACTACAAGACATGTGACATATATTTTATCTGTTCAAACATAAAACAAAAAATTATCTTTGGCTGGCTTATGTACAATACACAATCTATATTTATATCAATTCTGACACATGTTACCTTTAAAAAGTTTGTGTATTTTCAGAACAAGTGGACCAGACATCAATAAAAATGGCCCAGGTGATCCAGCATCCAAACAACTTCAAGGCTTCTGTCTGAGATGATCCAGTCTCACAGAGTATTCCAGCTAAGTATTACCCTATTTTCTCAGGGTCCCTCAAAGATTACCAGCACCCCCAATCAGCAGGAAGTAGTCTAGAGAATTATGCCCACATTCCCCAAAATAAATTATGGATATTTGTCATTGTTTAGGGGGTTGGTTTCAAGCTGTTATTGGTAATGGTCAGGAAAAACACAATAAACAAAGGAGATTAGATTCAGAGATCTTGTTGCAAAAAGAAATACAGGGGATATAGAAATAGGATAAAATGGTAGATTATTGAATCTACTTCAATCCAAAAACCAGCTATTAATCTCAGGATATTTTACATTGGTATGGATTTTTAGATATTTTACACTGGTATGGATTTTAGTTTATTCATACAAATTTAAAGTTATTTCTGTTATGCTGTATGTATGTTTTTACTCTTGTTTAGGATATTGTGCTTATACATCTCATTAAAAAATGTAAGGGTTAGGGATTTAGCTCAGTGGTAGAGCACTTGCCTAGTAAGCGCAAGGCCCTGGGTTCAATCCTCAGCTAAAAAAAAAATTGTAAAATATAATTAATATACTGATTAATAGTCATCTATAATAGCAAACTTATATTCATGTTAGTTAGGTTTTTAAGGCCATACAGACATATATTTTAGATAGGCAATCTTCAAGCACTTCAAAGACCTACAGAAAATGGCATTTAAAATGTTTTAAGAACTTAGACTTTTCTCAAAAATGAGACACATCTGCTCCTGCAGCACCAATTACTTCAAAGAGGATGAGGGGCATTGAAGAAACTCCATATGGAATTTTTTTCTTTATGGCAAAAGCTAGTCATGTAGGCAAAGAAACTGCCCTTACCTCAATTGCTGATGGTTACTGTTCAAACTGGACCAGTAGAACACAAGAAAGGTGACTGGTGTACTTTGCCAAGACAAGGGAAGACAGTCCTTCAAAATTCCCTGCTTCACAGGAAAGTCTGTCAGATTCACTGGGTCTGTAGGCCAGAGTTGGATGCCCCATTGTTACAGAAGAACTTTGGGTGACTATCCAGGCAGTGAGATGTTCCTGTCATTAGGTAACATTTCATTCTTTGGAGTCTTTGATGGAGTTAAAGACTAGATAGTCATAATTATAATTTTTCTTAGTTATGGTGAAAGAGTAAATTGGATATAAAACTTTGGACTTACCAAAATAGGATGAATAATTAGTGTTGTCTCTGATTTTTGTCAAATACAAATAGACTGGATACTATAACTGTAATTATTGCTTGATAACTGCTTTATTGTATGTAATTTTACTATGCTAAAGTTAAAACCTTCCTTTTTGATTAGACAGAATGGGGGAAATGCTGTGGGATAATCTTTCTGTGAATATGTATTAACCCTCACTGGTTAAATATAACAAAGCTGAATGGCCTATAACAAGGTAGGATAAAGTTAGACAGGACAACTAAACTGAAGACGTGGATGAAGAAGAGCAGAGTGGAGAGAGATACCATTGAGCTGCCCAAGAAGCAAGATGCTAGAGGACAGATAAAGCCATGATGCAATACATAGATTAATAGAAATGGGTTTATTTAAATATAAGTGCTAGTTAATAAAACCTGAGCTATTGACAAAGCAATTTGCAATTAATATAAGCTTCCGTGTGTTTATTTGGGGCTGGACCATTGGGACAGGAAAACTCTGCATCTGTCTGCACTGGTATAAACTCATTGAGAAATGCCCTGAACCCTCACTTAATGTTTCTAAAGGCCCGAACCAGGAGGATCCTCCCACAGGGCAGAGTGGAGAAGGACTTGGGCAAGAACACTCTGTTTTTAGTCAAAGCTCTTTGTAGCCCAGGGCAGCCTTGAACTTGTAAGATGAAGCTGGGTATGATCTTGAACATCTAATTTTACAGCCTCTATAATCTGAGCACTGAGATCAAAGGCCTATGTCACCCGTGCTCAATTTATGTGACATTAAAGGTTGAACCCAGGACTCCTTGTATGCTTGGTAAACACTCTCCTAAGATACCTCCAAGCTCCTCCTTGTTTTTTTTGTTTTTGTTTTTTTCTTTTTTCTTTTGATTTTTTCCAGACAGGGTTTCTCTGTGTAGCTTTGGAGCCTGTCCTGGAACTTGCTCTATAGACCAGGCTGGCCTTGAACTCACAGAGATCCATCTGCCTCTGCCTCCCGATTGCTGGGATTAAAGCCGTGTTCCACCACCACCTGGCTTCCTCCTTGTCTTTTATATTTTTGGTTGTGAGCCTAGCTTTTAACGGCTGAGCCATCTCTCCAGCCCCCTCCTTGTCTTTTAAATGGAAATGGGAGCAATGGGGAAGATATAGAAACTTAATGGACAGGCCCAGACTCCACTTCCTTCAGGCTGTTCCAAGACTCATCTGCATAGATAAACCAGTGCACCTGTGGGATAGGACAGCCTTTCAATAGATGCTAAACAAGATTTGGTTTGATAAGCCTTCAATGCGGTGTCATGATGAACTGCATGTAGGCTGGCTGGCCTGCTAGAAGCTGCTGAGCTTC
Organism: Onychomys torridus; assembly: GCF_903995425.1. Lineage (NCBI taxonomy): Eukaryota > Metazoa > Chordata > Mammalia > Rodentia > Cricetidae > Onychomys > Onychomys torridus. Next base: position 69,231,846 of record NC_050457.1, on the reverse strand, counting down.
AGGTAAAGTCAGACAAATATGGAAAGACACTCTAGTTGCTTGGGGACTTCTGTTTTTCACCCCAGACAGACGATTTTGGACTTTTGTCCCTGAGTCCTGACAGAAATTCTCCACTTAATGCCCCCAAGGTTTCCAAGAGAACGGAAGGGGCAACGGTAATGTGTTTTCTCCTAAACTATTGTTTTCCAAGGTGTGAAAAAGTTGGTAAAATAAATATTGCCAACTCAACCTTTTTGGAAATTTCTAAGAAAATTAAGGTCATATGACATGGTCTTGCTTGGGGGTGACAAATTAGTCACCCATCTGCTAACTGTGACTTTCCTGTTTGCTACAAGAAGACTCTAGGAACTCATTCATCATTTCCCCATGGATAGTCTCTAAGTCTCAGATAGAGGAATGGGGTAGAATTATGTGGGGTCTAAAGTATTTCTGATAACCACAACTCAATGTTCAAGATGGAGCAGCGAGAGCACAGGCTCTGCCAGGGTCCACTGAGCCTGGCAATTTTTATTCTGCGCGGAGTATGGACAAAGCTGCTCTTCTTTACAGACAGAGGACTTGTCCCATCAGGGTTAGTGGAGGGCAGGCCTGGTGGGAGGAGAAGTGAGGATGGATGGGAAGATGAGTCCTCAGAGCCAGCTTCTGCCCATTAAAGCTGAACAACAGGAGGAATTGTGCCGGGTTTAGGAACACTTGACCTTCCACTCCCAGATCCTGGTTCTTTACAGACTTTACAGACTTGTCCTGACTCAGAGCCCAGTCTTCACTATGGAATAAATGCCATGAGCCTCTTGCCTTGGCTTCCACCTCCCTCAAATGGTGCCATACAAGGGCCTCTAAAGTGTGGCTGTGGAATTTTGGAGACGTTTAAAATGTTGGAGTATCTGAACACATGTAATGTGAAATCTTAGACTCAAGTCTAAATATAAAATTCATTTGAGTTCCACATGTGACCTCCTACAATAGCCTGGATGTGTTGTTATTAGGTAGGTTTGATGCCTGTGTTTTGACTACAACCCATCACAAGAGGTCAGATGTGCCATTTTCAACCTGTAATGACAGGCTGATGCTTAAAGGCTTGAGACTTTGAAGTGTTTACAGTATCAGGTTTTCAGGTTAGAGATGTGTATAACCCAGGGGTGGGTATCAGTTGTGAGGAAGATCTAGTCATTCATAAACTGAGCAACCAAATGTCTTTGTGGCTTCTCACTGACTTCCACTGATGACAGTCCAAAGAGGCCCAGGGTATTCATAACAGCCATTCCTTTGTGCACCATCAAGTGTAAATTATTTTTTTCTGAGAAAGCATTTCAGTGAGTATCCCTGGCTGTCCTGGAACTCACTCTGTGTACCAGGCTGGCCTCAAACTCAAGAGATCCACCTGCCTCCATCTCCCAAGTGCTGGGATTAAAGGCCTGTATTACTATCATCCAGAGAGGGTAATATTTTTTTAAAGGCCCACCAGAGGAATGTGGGGATCAAGCTGAATCCTGGTAACTATGTGAAACCTTGCACAGTAGCAACTCTATAACACCAACAGTTTTAGAATTGCTTCAAAGGCTTGTTGAGTCGTGGAGAAGCGAGGGTCTAATTATTCTCAAAGTTTTTAGGGTACATTAGGGTAGTTTTTTCCATGTATGGAAAGGAGATGCTAATTGGAGCTGAGAAAAAAATGTGATTATATGATTCAGTCATGGTACCTATAACAAGGACAGGTTGAAGTGGACCGAGGAGAGAAGAGCTATCTGGAAAGGTAAGACATGAGAACCTACCCTGATGGCATCTCAATGAACCATCTATCATTTGGATAAACAGCTTTTCATGAGGCTTCTGAAACAGGCTACAGAACCTTCCTCTGGGCAAGAATTCCTTCAAAAAGTAAGGGAGTGTTGATGTGGGACACTGATTGGTAAAACCATGTCAGCATAAGCAGGACGTCATGGGATAAAGTTGGTTCAGCTATTCAGTTAAGGCAAGGTGAAGAGTGGGAATATTTATCTGGTTTTCAGATGCCTTAGAAATTTGGAAGGCACTTTTCAAATGGAATAAACTGGCCATGAGAATGGACTGAAGTCTAGTGGTGCAAACATTAAATCCACTATCTCCACATAAAGTATTCAGATGCATGGTGGCAGGTGTCAGCAGGCTGTGGCTTTGTCATTTGAAGCCCTCACAGTAGGGATCAACTTGGTGCCTATAGATTTCAGCAGACATTCCTCATTTATGGTATTGCCTCCATCCCGGGTTGACATTGCAAGTTGGGCTTCATTCCCATGGCTCCAGGCACGGCCCCCCAAGAGACTCCATGTGGAGAATCTGACTCTGCTGCACATTGCCTCTCCAACTCAGCTTTTCTCAGAAGTCATGGTGGAAGCATTTATAACCTTGTGATTTATGCATTCGCCTTACCATGTGGATGGTGCCAAGTGTTGCTGCCAGCCAAGGCAATAGATGAATTCCCTTCGAGAACTGCAATTGCCTCTGACTCCTTGAATGATGAACCTGGGAAACACTTCCTTACATTGCCTGTTTTGAACAGGGCAACTTGGATGACCTCTCTTTTCAAAGGACAGTTTTTTAAGTGAGTTTGCAGTTTTATACACTGGAACCTGAAGTGGGTGCAGCCTTGCCAAGTCCTGAAATGCTCTCAAGGCATTTTTCCTATTGTCCCAGTGCAAATTACTTTGTCCTTAAGTGTTCCTGAGTAAGTTACTTTCCTTGTTGTGATATAAGCAACCCAAGGAATGTTAGGCTTCCTGTGGGTCATAGTTTAGAAATACATTCCATCACAGTGAGGAGGAATGACGACTGGAATGGACCGCCCATGGTGGCAGGAGTTTGTGGTATAATTTGTTTACACATTTGTGGACCAGAGTTCAGGCCAGACAGAGTCAGACTATGACCCTCCAGTCAGCCTCTGTGACCCACTACCATGGCGACCAGCCATGTCTTTCATCTTAAGGTTTCAATCTCCCCAAAAAGTTTCACAAGCTAAAGCTAAAGTGTTCACACACACTGTGGAGGACATTTCATGCTTAAATTATGCAAGATTTTACTCTCTTTAGTGCCTATGTCCCCTTTGCCTGCATCTTTAAAACATACACACTCCCCGTTTCCCTGCTAAACAGCATATTGCCCCCACATCTTTCTGCTTGCTTTTTACTTCCAATTCTCATTGTAAACCTGGCTGAAAGCCGCAAGCAACAACTGTACCACAGTCTCAGCGCTGTGCTGTTTTGACATTCTTTCCACCGAAATTGATTCGTTCATGATTTTTGAATTCAGCCTCACTCAAAATTTCAGGACTGGGGCACTTTCTTGGACTGAATGTGGGCAGACCCTGTGAAAGAACATGACACGAACGACCTCTTCGAAACTCTTGCCAGAGTTTTACTCACCTTAAGTTTTACTAACAGAATCCTGGGGCCTCTGCAGCCAACATTTGCACATTATTCTGAACAAGGAGTTCCAAAGGCCACAACCCATAGGCCAGGTTTAGTGGCAGCAGTGAATAAACTTCTTTGTCGCTTTTCTGCACTGCTTACCTCTGTACACTGCCACCAAAATACTTCATGAGAGCCACTAAATAGAGGAAGATTGACTTTGACTTACAGTGTCAAAGGGAAGTCATGGCAGAGCAGCTGAAATCGTGGTGGAGGACTGTGCGGTGGAGGCTTCCCCCAGTACAGCAGGAAGTGGAATGGCAGGAACCAGAGGCCAGGTTGGTGGTCAAAGGCCCTCCTCCTCTGATGACCAGTTTCTTTCTAGGCCCTGCTTCCCCAGATAGGGCCACCAGCTGGTGAAGCAGCATCTGAAACCTAAGCCTGCTGGGAATATTTCCAATTCATACCATATACCAGTTTGGAGACGAGACTTGAAGTCAAATGTCTTATGACTGTTGATTGAGAATAACATCAGCCACATAAGAGAGTGAAGAAAATGACACTTTCTTGGAGCTAATTAGGAATGTAATCTCAGAAAACACAGAGTCAAGCAATTGTGAAGATGCTGTGAGATTTTGCAAAATTTTGGTGGTATTTATAGCTATAAGCCAGAAAGGAGGGTTGGAAATTATACCATTTGCTAGTAAGAAATTCTGATTGGTGACTGCCAAAGTTAAACTGCTTTTTTTTTTTTTTTTAAAGGCATGCTATTGTTTCAGTCCCTGAGAGATTTGGAGAAAAAATTTAATTATGTAGAAAGTCAAGCAGAAGTTAAAAATATTTTAGGGAAAAGTCCAAAGGTCAGGTTGCTTAGGGTTTGAATGTAGTTTATCTGCAGTCTAGTTCAAAGATGCACTTAGACAAGGTTTAGTGATGCTTTCAAAACCACTGCCACTAAATTTTAATTCTGTAGTAAATTTGCATTATTTAATATATGAGATGACTTAAGAGGGAAAAAAGACATTCTCTGGTGCTCCTAATTTGGGTCTGTGTCAGCTCGGTATATGATGTTGGGTACATAGTAGAGTGTAGCTAGAGTTTTTCTCTCCAGGTCCTGCCAAGCCCCGGCAGTCCCATAGCCCACTTATAAAATAAACATACAGACACTTATATTATTGAAACTGCTTGGCCATTAGCTCAGGCCTACCATTGTCTAGCTCTTACTCTTATACTCAGCCCATTTCTGTTAATCTATATGTCATCACGTGTTCTGTGGCTTTACCTGCTGCCTCTACATGATGCTCCCTGGATGGCAGGCTGGTGTCTCCCCGTCTCTGCCTTCCTGTTCTCTCAGTTCTCTCTGCTAGTCCCGCCTATACTTCCTGCCTGGCTACTGGCCAATCAGTGTTTTATTTATCAATCAATCAATCAATCATCCACAACAGTAGAAGAACTAACTGTTAATCTCACCAATCAGTAATTAGACCACTACCACAATTTAAAGCCAAATTTGAAGCAAGCTTTAATTAAATACTGGCCAGGTTGATAGACTCTGGCTAGGTCTTTCCAGGGTTCCCAGGAAATGGCCATGAGTCATGTTTTGTAGAGGTTTAAACAGGCAAAACCATTGAGCCACGGTATTTCCCATCTGGTCCAATCAGGGGCAAGCATATATCCTGACTTATTTCATGCCTGTGTATGTATCTCCCACCCACATGTGATCAAGCACATCTACTGTAGTTGGGTCAGACAAACTTGTTTAAGGGAATGAAGACCTGAGGCTTGTTATCTTCCATAATAAAAGTCTCCAGCATTTCCGGAAGTATCTGTTCTTGGGCAAAAGGCTTACAGGTTAGAGGCATTTTTGTTTCATGGGTCTGTTAAACACAGTAATTAAAACTTAAAACTTAACTTTGACCCTCACAGAAGCCCATTCATTTCACAAAGGCAGGGATGGAAGGAGAGGCAGAGAGGTTTTCAATATCCCCATGTTGCCAGTGACCTAACTTCGCCCTACTAGTCCCCAACTGTGTAAGATCCCAATAGTGCTAGAAGCAAGACCAGGACTGATCATGTGGGCCTTTGTAGGACTTTCATGGCCCAGACTGTAGCACTTCCTGTATGTGACAAAGGTTCTCTACCCTACCTAGTTCTAGTCAAGGTCACTGAATCCCTCAAGGTCCTGACATTTGGCTTTTACCTTATGGGTTGGTTAAGTGAAAAACCCTCCGTACTTGATATCGGATCAAATTTCTCTCCTCCATTCTCCAGGTCTTATTACCCTGGCCTGCTTCAACAGCAATCTTGCTTAGATCCATCAAGACTTCCTTAGCTCTAATGTTTCCTCTTGGTAATTTTATTCCTTCTCACCCCTTTCTGCTCCTTGCCTAAAAGTCTTCATTTGCTTATGTATTTAAGGGTTGAGCCCATTTATCTCTGTAATCTCCCCACACCGTTGTTACCCTTAACGGAGTCTGCCTTCCTGTCATTAACAACAGTCAGGAAAACCATTCTTAATAGTTTTTGTGACTGAGCAATTAAATGAACCCTCTGGCTTCACTAACTCTAAGTTGACTTAAAAATAATAAATTTCTGAGGTTACCCAGCTGTGCAATGCATCTTCTTCAGCTTCTCAAAAGCTGTTATGTAGGTAATAGCCCTGCCTTGAGCTTATGGTAACTGTTTTCTAGAATGGGGCTTCCTTCTCCTTCTCTTTCTGCTTTAATTATTACATTTTTTAAAAAAATAAAATATAGGCCGGGCGGTGGTGGCACAAGCCTTTAATCCCAGCACTCAGGAGGCAGAAGCAGGTGGATCTCTGTGAGTTCGAGGCCAGCCTAGTCTCCAAAGCAAGCTCCAGGGGAAGGCGCAAAGCTACACAGAGAAACCCTGTCTCAAAAAACCAATGTGTATATATATAATTAATTACATCATGTCACCCTTCCTTCCTCTCCTCTCTCCAAACCCTCTCATGTCTCCTTCCTTCCACACCTCCCATATCCTTTCCCTTACTCCCTCTCAGATCATCAACTTCTTTTTCTTTGGTTATTATTGTAGACATACATGTGCATAAATATGTAAATACCACTTGCTAAGCCTGTTTAGTATGGCGTGTATATGATTTCAGAACTGGCCACTTTGTGTTGGATAACTAGTTAAGGGTTCATCCCTGGGATAGACTAATTCACCCTTCCTCCCCAGTCATTAGTTGCCTTTAGTTCTTTGTATAGAGATGGGACCCTGTGAGACTTCCCAATTCCTAGTTAGCCTGTCTATTGGCATTGTCAGCATTCAGGTCTTGTTTTGGCGTCCGTATTATCGAGGTATTCTGTTTGTATTTTCCTTGTAATCTCTAGGTTCACAAGCTCACAGCAGACTTACTGGTCCTCTGGCTTTTACAATCTTTTACCCCCTCTTTCATGATGTCCCTGAGCCTTATACACAACAATTGTGTTGTAGATCATTCATTTACCTTTGTATTTATGACCAGGTTTTCTGTGATGGTCTCCATTTGCCGTAAAGAGCAGCTTTTTTTGATGAGCAGTAAGAACCATCCTTATCTATGGATATAAGAATGTGTTTTAGGATGCAGTTTAGGAGTTATGCTGATCTAGTAAAGTGGTGCTATTAGATTCTCTTCGAGGATCCATGGTTTCCCTAGCCCAGGGTAGATGGCTAGTTTTCTAGTACTAGGCATGATTTCCCTCCTGTTGAGTAGACTGTAAGTCCAATTATATGTGGTACTATTTTACCATTGGGGATATTTTGTCATGCCGGTCATTGCTGTAGTTCCTAGGCATCATATCTAGCTGAACTATTGATCTTTCCCCTACCCCTTAGCAGCTTGTATAGTGCTTTCTGGTTCTTTGAAAGCTAGATCACAGAAGGAGGCTTCCAGGATAGAGTCAGGCCAAATTTTCTGAGCCTTGTGTCTGAAGTGTGTGCTACTTGCAGGAACAGGGACTTACATTCAACCCCTGAAAGGCAGCTGAGGGCAACAGCAATAGTCTACACTGTTTTGAGAGTCCCTTGGACTACCCTGACTAACAACTCAATGGAAGTTTCTCATGTCTTGTGTTTGGGTTTTTGTTAGTCTATGGCTCTTGTCAGGAGTATTGTCAGCCCGAGTAGCATATCTCCATTTAAGATATGGTTTTGAGGAATCCATACACTGACTTGGAGAGTGCTTGACTCATTTGCATTGCCATCAACAGTGAACAAGGGCGCCTCTTGCTGCAACATTGCCAGCATTTCTTGTCAGTGGTTGTGTTGAGTTTAGACATTTGGACAGGGGTGAGATGAAGTCTAAAGTTGTTTGAATTTGTATGTCCCTACTTGCTAAAAACAATGAATACTTTCTGATAAGTTTCTTAGCTTTTTAATTTCTTATATTGAGAACTATCTGTTCAGATCCATTGCCCATTTTTCAACTGGGTAATTTGTTTTCTTAACCCTTTGCTGTTTGAATTCTTCTTTAACTATACTTTGGATATTAATCCTCTATCAGATGTAGAGGTGACAAAGATTCTCTCCAACTCTGTGCCAAAAGCAATTTATAGATTCAGTGCAATCCCAATCAAAATCCCCACAATATTAAACAGAAATAGAAAAAGTCCTAAAACTAATATGGAACCAAGGGAGGCCCTGGGTAACTAAATTAATCCTGAGCAAAAAGAATAACACTGCAGAGATAATCATTCTAGATTTCAAGATATATTATAGAGCTATAAAAAAAAAACCCAATATGGTCTGGCATAAAAATAGGCCTGCAGATCAGTAAAACAACAACAACAACCCCAAATATGAGTACCCACAGCTACAGTCATCTGATTCTGACAAAGATGCTCAAAACATCTTCAATGCACAGTGGTGGGAAAACTTGGTGTGCATTTGCAGAAGAATGAAATTAGACCTTTGTTTATTGCCCTGCACAAAAGTTACTCCAGGTGGGTCAAAGACCTCAATATGAAACCCAAAACACTAAAACTGCTAGAAGAAACCACAGGCAAGTTATAGGTGTAGGAAAGGACTTTCTGAACACGACTCCCTTTGACCAAGAATTAAAGCCAATTAACTGTCAAGTGGGACTTCATAAAAGCTTCTGTATAGCTAAGGAAACAATCTATGCATGAAGAAGACCAGGGCTTCTTAAGCTGTTTCATCACGTGACCCTTCAATCTAGATATGGTTACTCTACATAACCTCAAGTTAATAGGTATAGAGACCAAATATTTACTGATAATAAACCACAAGTAAATGTATTTTAAATTAATTCTCTGGTGTATATAATTTTGCCACTTGTTAAATTTGAAAGTAATTTGCATATTTGGAAAATGGATGTGCTTGATTATTTCTACAGAAAGGACTAAGTCTTGGCCCAATACTTGATATTGCAGGGTGAACATCTTTGATGTTTTCAGACTTGATTGATATTTTGATTATAATTGCCAGTGCTCAGAATTCTTCTTCATATTAATACATAATATAAAATTTTCAGGGTGATTTTGGAAATTGTTGGAAATTCTGTTCTAATCACAAGACAAAATTATTCAATGATCTTTTTTAGTGAAATTCAAGTCAGCAACTAAAGTGATGATTTTTAAAATCAAACGTTCTAACGGAATATAATCCAAAGACACATTGATTTGATGTTCACGTGCTGAGGAATAAAGACATGAAAATATCAAATAAACCTTTTCTGTAATTAAATAAATTAAGTATACAGTAAAGACATTGTGACCCATAGAACACAGTTGTCCAGAATCCAAGTCAAGGTCCATTTCAAGAAGTGTTTGCTGGCATTGCATGGCATGGTGGCATGCACCATGCAGTTTGAATGTTGGGTATTCAGTGATGTATGATGCCACACAGATGAGCACTCCCAGCAACACCCTAGGTTCACTGTGCATTTGAAATGTAACTTTTGGTTGTTGTGGCAACAGGTAAATAAACACAAAACCCTTTCATTCAGTAACAGTAATGGCTGGCAACCATCCCTTTCTGCACATACCCTCCTCCTGCTACCTCCACTAGCCTTTGCTGCCCAGGTCACTCACTGTTTCTTTGAACACATTTGGAATTCTGGGTTTTTTCAAACAGACAACTTCTTATACTGCAGCTACAGGTGGCTGTAAGTGTTCAGCCATGTTTAGTTCATCACCATTGGATATTTAGTTACTCTCTGTTCTGTGGTCTCGGAGCCAAAGGACTCTGGGAAAACGGGATAAGAAGAGAAACTTTGGGGAATGACACAAAACAACTGGGAAACAGAAAAGACAGCCCAGCCTTTGAACCTTCGTGGTTGATGGTGTTAGCCTTTAAGTATTACCTGGCTGGCCCCCTGGGAGCCTTGCCAGTAAGCAGGCAGTATCTTGGCCGGCTCAGGGTCCTGACAACTTCACCCTTTGGCCCTGTTTGTGTAGCCCCTTTGTGCATGTGCCACGCCCTCTTTAAGGAGTGGGGTGTGTGTGGGGATCACCTTTCTCTCTCTCTTCCTCTCTCCCTTCCCAGGACATTGAGACTGCAGCTCCGCTCTTTCCCTTTTTCTGTCTCTTCTCTCTTCCTTTCTTCTTCTCTTATCTGCAGAGGCACACTCTGCAGCCCTTCTTCCATTCCCTTAATGCAATCACTACATGAGCGCTGTCTGCACGGTGTGAGTGCCTTTCCACCATGCCCCTTGGCTTCCATCCGCCAAGGCCATGGCCTGCCATTTTTAAAAGACAACAGGTGGTTCTTCCTTCAGTGGATTCCACCGTGGAAATAGCAAAGAACGTGATAAAGTTTCTGACTTCACTTTGAAACTTTTGTACTTTTGTAAAGAAACAGGCAGGGCCTCCCATCCTAACTCAGAGGTGACACCTTACAGCCATGTCCCTCACTACACTTTTGTTGGCTCCTGTGAATGCTTGTCAACTAGGAGGATCCCACCTCCGAACAGAATAAGAATCATAACCATACGGACAGAAGTGAAGATATTCTAAAGAGAGACATGTGCACCTCTCTTCAGTTCTCAGACAGAACCCAAGGAATTGCAATTTTCACAGGAGCCTTGTCCTGGGGGAGAAAAAAACTGAGGGCCCTTAAATCAGCCAGAGGGGCAGCTTATCTCCTGGAGGCAGAATACACAGGGTGCTGACAACTTGTAGGACACAGCAGGCCTTAGGAGTCAGACAATAGTGTGCCGGGGATAGGAGAGACTTCGAAGATGGGAGATCACTAGACATCTTTCTTTCTCTTCCCTGTGACCATATTGAACAATTTTCATATCCCCTCTCAAACCATTCATCCTCTGAAGACAGGTTATCAAGCGTAGCTTGTTAGGGGTCTCAGAGTCCAGGATTAGGAGACTCATTTCTGAGGGATGTCCCAGCCTCCTTGGGGACGGTACCTGTGGCTGTCAGTCTTCAGAGCAGCCGTCTCAGCCTTGATCAGCAGATACCCACGTTTTCTCTAAGGCAGTGTTTTTATTTGTCAGGAAGCAGGACCCTGTTTTCGGCTCTGGCACCTCCTGCTTACCAAGCATACACAGCTCATTTCAGACCCCAACCCAGTCACTCGCCCGACTCTCCCATTCATTAGGTGCCACTGAGGAAAACGCACACTTCATTTGCTTTGTGGTTGCTGCCTGATTTCCTCTCTTTTGGTCTGGGGAGAACCAATAAACCCTCTATCTTAAATTTTCTGAGGGGTGCTTTCCACCGAACTGATTCTTGAATGCTTTTAAATGGGAAAGCGAACCGAAAACAGGCTGCCGTTGGGGTGATTTGCAAGCCCTCTGAAATGACTGTTTTTCTGCTTCACGAGCCTGGTGACTGACAGCACCTTCCCCAGACAGTCCAGCAGTTTGCCTTGGCGGAGATGATGCTGTTCAAAATTACTTGAGTGGTCTTATTTTCATTTTAATGTCAGTTGCTACTGAATGAAAACTAGAATTAATTTTTCATGGGCTAATAGTTTTGCACAGCTATAATATACCTGCTGAGTTTATGGACTTTGCGAATAACACATTTTCTCTCCCTCGCGCCCTCTCTCCTTCCCCTCCCTCCCCGCTCTCCTATTGCTATCTCATTTTTCCTCCTCTATCTCCCCCAACCACAGACTCTTTGGACGTTTTCTTTTTTTGGTTGTAGTGCTTTATCTGGCTTACTTTGATAAGAGCAGATTTCTCCATGTGGAAGGTGAGTGAGTGCATTGGGGCCTGAGGTTTGGGCTCTGCCTCCTTCTGTCCTTTCCCATGCCTGGGCTGAGAACGCATGGGTCTAAGGTTACCGTAGCCTCTTTCTCTCCCTGGAAACAAAGGTTTGACCCTAGGTATTACTGACACGTGTTGGGTGCAGCTGCTTGTGCATTCTGCATCATTATCAGCATCCCTGGCTCCCACACTTCATATTCTAGTCATGCTGTCTCCAGGGCTGAGAACCAAAGGTGTTCCATGTATTACCAAGCGCACTCTGTGATGGTGATAGGCATTGTTCCCAGTGAGAGATTTCCTTCACACGGACTTCCTTGAATCAAAGTCCCCAGGGTGAGAGTGAGATGGATGGAGGAAGAGGAAGAGGAAGAGGAAGAGGAGAGGGAAAATCAGGTAGATGGACTACGGAATGCTTCAGGCTCTGTTGGGACTCCAGACCCATGGACTCGCTGCTTGCTAACCTTCACTGAATGATAGAATCACTTAGGGAGCTTAAAATATTTCTGAAATATGAGTATGTATGTTTGGTTGGTACTATGTCCATGAACACACACAAGGTATTAAGAAATGTCCTTGTCATAACAAGCCTACCTCCCTTAAGCCTCCTCATGCACATCACTCACTATTTACCATTGGCTGCCTGCTCCCTGTATCTGTGCAATTAATTTCTCAGTCAGCTCTACTATATGCATATGTTGTTAATGTCATTTTGAATCTCATCAAGAACAACAAAAAATGAACAGAAAAATGATTACTAAATGAATACTTGAATTATATTTTAAGACAATACCCACAAAAATTCATTTGAACTATCTTCTGGATATAATTAAATATAACAACATTGAACAAATATTTTCTTGGATATGCTGCAAATTCGGGCTAGGTGGTCTTCCTGGCCTTAAATGATATTGTAGCCTTATGTTGGTGTGGCTCTAGGTAAAGATTAACACAAAAATGACCACCATAGCATAGTTAAGAATCAGGCAAAAGGAATAGTTAAGAGTGAAAGGGTTACAGTGACTGATAAACATAAGCTGGGAGGATAGATGAGATCTCCACAGATCAGAGAGCTACTGAAGAGCAGTTGAATCTGAGAAGGGGATGGATGAATACCTTAGTTTCTTATCTGATGCTGTAATGACACACTGACCAAAACCATCTTTTGGGAGGAAAAGGTTTGTTTACATGGTCTCCATGTCCATCCTTACATGCCCATCACTGAGGGCACAGAGGCAGGAAACGAAGTGGAAACGAAGGAGGAAACTTGTTTACAGGTTTGCTTCCTCTGCTTGCTCAGTTTCCTTTAGTACACAGTCCAGGTCCACCCACCCAGGGATGATACCACCTACAGTGGACTGAGTCCTCCTACACATTGTATAGCAATCAAGAAAATGCCACACAGACATTCCCACAGTCCAACTCAATGGAGGCAATTCCTCAGTTGAAGTTCCCTCTTCCCCAGGGACCCTTTGTGTCAAGTTGACAAAAAACTAAGCAGCGAAAGCAGGTAGGAAACTGTACAACTGTTGCTAGGAGAATGTATGGGATGGGATCCAGGCTCGGTCACAACGGAACTGGCCCAGCCTGGGGAGGGAATCGCAGCAGTTCATGAATGGTGCAACCAGAGAGCTGGATGGGGATGAATGCTAGAGGGTGAGAGTATGGAGCCTGAGGCTGTTTATATCATTTGCTGCACAGTAGGAAGTCATTAGTTGTTTTTGGATGGGGGTTGTAGAAAGCCACTCTCCCAAAAGCCCCTCTTCTGAAATGCATGAGGGACCATGCCTTTAACACAAGAGCAGGCGTGAGGGTACTTCATATCCAAACCACAGCAATGTTCACCCTCTCCCTGGATCCTTTGGCATCTCCAGGAAAAGCATGCTGGTTAGAGTGGGGCACTCACATTTCTCGTTGGCCAAGAGGAGTCTGGCCCCCTGGATTGGTGGGAAAACAACAAGTAGATTCAAAATTTCAGACTCCAAGAACCCCTGGTCATGCTGAGAGCTCTAGGGAGCTGGCACTAGAGGGAGTCTCAGTTACTAATTCCTAAAAATAACCCATTTCCTGGGGGTGCTTCCATGCCATTTCACAGTGGGATTAGAGGCTTTTATGGAGTCTCATTTCTCCTTGCTATATTAAAAAAAATTTTTACTAAGAATGTAGCATATGGCAGACATTATGTTAAGATTTTGGATATGCTGTTTTAGTCTTAACAAACAAACAAACATTGTAATTGTTTTTATTATGTTCCAGTACATCATTTCACATTTGAGAATGGAGCTCAGAGAACTCAGATAACCTTTTCAATGTCACAGAGCTAGAAGGAAGCTGAGCTCCCATTCTGAGTGTCCTGTCTGGGCAGATGAAGCATTTACTATTTAACAAAACACTTACTTTTTAATACATTCTGATTTTCAAGAGGCTACCATATCTCAAGACTTCAGATACACATATTAATTATCACTGTAATCCCATGCTAATATTAAACTGAGACTTAGAGTGTGGGAGTGGTTTGCCTACGATTTCTCAGATACAATTGGTTGAACCCTGTGTAACTGGTTGCTGGGGAGTAGACATTGAGGGAAGACATTATAATAATTCTCCCCCTCTTCACACACTCATGCACACTTTTAAAGTATTTGTGTGCTAACCACACAACATGCTATTCTTTTTCACCCTCAGCTCTGAGAAGCAACAGTTCTCTGTATCTCCCAACAGCAGTTAGCCAATTAGAGGCCCATGCATTGGATGCTGGGTATAATTTTGGAGAGAATCCTTCTTACTCTGAGAAACCTATGCTTCCCCAGAACAAGCCAGGTCAACATTTGGCTACATAGGCTACACTGCAAGGCCAGAGCCTCCACAGAGACCTAGCTTCCTCTTTAGACCCTCCCAGGTCAGCTTCAAAGGTTAATCTTTTCTTGCTGATAACTGCTGGAGATTCCACAGCTAATATACACATAGCAGTACTAACACACACAACACAACACAACACACACACATACACACAGTATACTGAGTCCATTTAGTGTTCCTCATTTATGCATTTGTTTAGGGCTGACTGCTTGAGATTGGATTACCTATGGGGGGGTCCTCATCCCTGGAGAACATTGGCTCTCCCTCTCTCAGTAGCTACAGCAGCCAATTATTGCCTATAGCTCTTTGTGCTGGCTAGTTTTATGTCAACTTGACACAAGATAGAGTCATCATAGAGGAGGGAGCCTCTACTGAGAAAATGCCTTATAAGATCCAGCTGTAAGGTCTTTTCTTAATTGGTGATTAATGTGTAAGGGCCTAGCACATGGTGGGTGGTATCATCCAAGGGCTGGTGGTCATGGGTGTATAAGAATGCAGACTGAGCAGGCCAGTGAGCAGCACTCTTCCATGGCCTCTGCATCAGTTCCCACCTCCAGATTCCTTCCCTATGTGGGTCCTGTCTTGACTTCCTCCAATAACTAACAATGATTTGGAAGTATAAGCCAAATAAACCTTTTTCTCCTCAGTTTGTTTTTGGTCATGGTGTTTCATCACAGCAATATTAACCATAACTAAGATACTCTTCATTTAGGTATAGGACCTTGTGAGATTTCCCCAATCCATCTTGGCATGTCAACTGGTATTGTTTCTGTATAGGTCTTATTCAGTTTTTTCCCCTCTGACCAATCCATCTTGTCAACTGGTATTGTCTCTATAGGTCTTATTCAGTTTTTTTCCCTCTGAGATTTCATACATGCAGCTTTCTTGTCATATATAGAAGACATAATTTCACAGCAGATTTCACAGGTCCTCTGGGTCTTTCAATCATTTCATCCCCTCTTTTACAATTTTCCAAAATAATGTATTAATTTATTATAACAATTTATTTATTATTAATATGTAATAAATTAATATGACACATTGATTTATATTTAATTATTTTCATTCATAAAAATTGAATATTCAATAAAATTGAATAAGAATAGCTTCCATAGGCTAGTGTTTAAACACTTGGTCTCCAGTTGGTGGAACTGTTTTGGAAGGATTAGACAGCATGGCCTTGTTGGAGTAAGTGTGTTATGTGGTGGGCTTGGAGCTTTCCACAGACTCATGCTATTCTGAGCGAGTTCTATCTGCCTCCTGCTTACAGTGTGAGATGAGAGCTCTCAGGTGCTGTTCCTGGCATCATACTTTTGTTCCATCATCACAGACTCTAACCCCCTGGAATTGTAAACCCAATTAAATGATTTTGTTGTGGTATTTTATCACAGCAATAGAAAAGTACTAATACATTTCTTCTTTGAATGTTTTATATACACACACAATGTATCCATCTTATCTACCCCTACTACCTCCTTCCCTCCTTTCTCTTCAGAAACACTAATGCATCTCCCCCTGAATTCATGTCCTGTTTTAAATTACTATTTTTATTAGTAGTTATAGTACCAGATCCTAGTCCAGTTATTTCTGACCATGTGTAAATAGGTGTCAGGATATCCGCTGTGGCATGGGAAATCTACCAGTAGCCACCTCCACAAAGAAAATCAACACTTAGCTCCTCAGCAGCCATGAAGTGTTAATAGTTCCTCAGCTAGGAATAGGGCATAGGGGGCCTCTCCCTGACCTATACTGGAATTTTGACTGTTTTATCATGTGCATGCCACCACAGCTGCTGGGACATTGGCCATGCCATGGCCAGAAGACAGCACCACACAGCTCTTCTCCCTGTCTCCCAGCTATTTTATTCTTTATGTCCTTTTGTCTATGATGTTTCTGACCTTGAATGGGAGGAGGTTGTTGACCTATACACGGCTGAGCACTCAAGGTCATTCGTCATTCATTTTCAGTTATGGCAAATAATGAGACTCTGCACTAACTGCTATCTACTACAAAAAGAAGCTTCTTTGACCCAGGTTGAGAGCAACACAAACATATGCATCTACACATAAATATTAAGAATAGTAGTTTGACAACACAACCATTTAGTGCAAAAATATCAGTAGAATACCCCCTAGGGCCTATTATCTATACTGTCACAGGCTTCTGACCAGGTTCACAGTAGTGGACATATATCTGTCCCATGGTGCAGGCTTCACACCCAATCATAAAGTGGTTGGTTATCTCCATAACCATCACACCACCACTGCACCATTAGATATAATTTGCCTGGCAGGTTGTTTTTATAGTATGCAAGGCCCAATCATGGCTGAAACCACTGAGGTTCTTTATTCCCCAGCAGCCTGCATAACCATTTCCAGGTCTACAGAAGCTAAAAAGCAGAGAGAGAGAGAGAGAGAGAGAGAGAGAGAGAGAGAGAGAGAGAGAGAGAGTGTTTCCTGGTCAGTTTGAGATTGATTTCTTGGTATCTTGCTTTATTGAGCTGGATGAAACCGGCCTCTGGGGCATTTGGCCACTCTATCTCTCTAATAAACCACAATTAATAGGGGATCTGGAATTGAGCAGGAGTGAGTCTGTTTGATCTGGGGCATCACACAGAGCTCAGCCTCAGTAATGTCTTTGCCCATAAATTTTATTTAGCTGTAGATAAAGTATAAAATCATGGAAATTTAAAATTATAGTAACTAACTTACAGGAAAAGAAATCATATAATCTTTTAAAAATTTATTTATTTATTTTATATCTCAACCACGATTTACCCTCCCTCTCCCCACCTCTCCTCTGCCCCCCTCCCCTGCCCATCCACTCCTCCTCTGTTTCTGTTCAGAAAAAGACAGGCCTCTTGTGGATGTCAATAAAATGTAGCATATCAAGTTGCAGTAATACTAAGCACCACCCCTTGTATTAAGGTTGGGCAAGGCAACCCAGTGTAAAGAGTATACTGGTTCCAAAAGCCAGCAAAAGAGTTAGAGACAGACCCTGCTCCGACTGTTAGGAGTCCCACAAAAAGACACAACTGTTCCATATATGAGGGGGAATTTGTCAGTTCAGACTTTTGAGCTCCTAAGAGCCAAGATTAGTTGATTCTGTGGGTTTTCTTATGCTCTCCTTGACCCCTCTGGCTCCCACAATCCTTCTTCTATCTCTTCAGCAGGCTTCTCTAAATTCAATCTAATATATAGTTGTGGGTCTCTGCATTTGTTTCCATAAGTTGTTTGATGAAGCCTCTCTGATGACAATTGGACTAGGCACTAGTCTATTAGTATAGCAGAATATCCTTAGGCATCATTACATTGACATTTTCTGGTTCTAGCCTAGGTCTCTGGACCAGTCTTTGGTTGGCCACTCCCTCGATCTCTGAGCCATCCTTTCCTCAGTACATCCCATAGGCAGGACAGACTGTAGGTCAATGTCGTGTGGCTGGGTGATGTCCCAATCCCTCCACTAGAAGTCTTCCTGGTCACAGGAGATGGCCAGTTCAGGCTATGTATCAGCTATTGGGTCTTAAGTGGAAAGCAGGATACAAGGATGGCTACATGAACTCACAGATGCGTATACAAAGAGGTCTAGGGTCAGGTAGTACGAAGACCCAGTCAGTACCCAAAATTTCATGGGAGATAGGTTGTCATCAAGAAGATAATGTCTTCAAAAGACAGAAAAGGGGCCACACATACCTTTCTATGATCCTCTATTGGCAGATACAGCAGTTAATGAGAGCCATTGTGGTCATCTTCTGGTCTTAACATCAACAGGGTGTAGTGTGAATCTTAAATGGTCTTATTAATAAAATCAAACCTGAGCCAGGTATTGGG